>NW_026854116.1:0-34834 GCF_026571515.1 Ruditapes philippinarum
AAAAATTCAGGGGAAATCACTGCGTAAATATGGTCACATGACAGGCGCATTAATTTTCAAGCAAAATAATTCCCGAATGGTCGAATATTTCTAATGTTGTTTTATTCTTTTATAGATATACATGCTTATAGTAAGCGCCATGATTATTTACACAAGTGTTAAACAACAGTTAGCGTCGTTACAAACCCTAATTTAGAATAATATGGTTTTCTTCAGGCCATTAATATATAAATTCACCGTGGCCGAGGGGGTTGCGCGCTCGCTTAGTAAGCGAGAGGTCTGGAGTTCAAATCCCAGTTAAGGCAACTCATTTTTTTTTTCAAATTGTTTAAGTCAAATAAACATTGGATTGAATATCAGTGTTGCAATTAGTCTTATAGCCAATCTTCTACAATTAAAACGCTGGAAAGCATTGGTGGCACTATACAAAATTAAATTGTTTTATAATCTCACAACCTTCACCTTTCTGACATTCTGAGACCCAAACAAATTCAGCGCCTTCTGTGCTTTGATTTATTTTTGAAATTAGGTATAAACAAATTAATGATACATTGTAATATTGTAAGCTTTGTAAAAGTGTAAATTTATGTAAAAGAAATCAGTACCAAGGTGGATTTTAATAAGGTTTTTATTTTGTTTAGGAACTAATTGTCTATAAGGCAATGTTAGTTTTGATGATGTAAAACATAGTCCTTTTTTCAGATATTTTACTTTGACTGTTAAAAATTTAAAGTTCGGAAAATAGAATACATGTAATAGTGAACTATAGACAATTGTATACAGATTATACAACTTAAACATATAAAGTAATGTACAAATTTAAATGTATGCTGTACTATTTACAGGTTGTGTTTGAAGGTATACGAGGTTATGGTTACCTAGGTGATATAGCTATTGATGATATTGCCATGACAGCAGGTTCATGTCCTGGTCTTGGTACATGTGACTTTGAGACTGGTCTTTGTGGCTGGATGCAGAAAACTAATGATGTTTTTGATTGGACAAGAAAGAAGGGTACTACTCCTTCACAAAACACTGGACCAACAGTTGATCATACTCTCCAAACTACAACAGGTACATAATAATATAAATTTTACAGGCCAATTTAAATTTAATATCAAAATTTAAATACATAAATTCTGAGTCTCAACTGACAAAAGCAGAATTTAAATGACTCCCCCCACCCCTCCCATCCGCTCGTTACTGAATTTACTTCAGTGACATTAGTGATTTGCTTTGTTAAAATCAAGTCATAAATTTTAAAAATAAATATTATGATTTGAAAACTTTTACAACAAATTTTATTCAGGAAATCAGTTTTTATGCTGTGAAAACACACATTTATATTATAGTAAGTGTAAATATTACATGTTTCTCCCATTATACTAGTAATACTTTTTATAAAAATTATTACAAGAAAGGTAAATGAAATCAAAGTACCTAAAGAACTGAAAGGCAGCAATTTTTTTTATTTATTATAATTATTTATTAGTTATAAAGATTTATTATTTTAGGTCTACATACAATTTTTTTTAAGGGAAAATAGGTCATGCAAAACTACTCTATTCTATGTTTTGTTCGACCCAAAATTAAGCTGTGTAGTTTATATTCTTGCCCAAGTTAAAAGATTTGTTAGCTTGAAAAATATATAATGAATAAGGCAGTGTTCTATAAAAGATTAAAACATAAAAGCTAAAAATCTTTTAGAAGAACACTGCTTTGTTTGGCACCCAAGGTGGGGCTGTGGCTGACTATAGCTCAAAGTTTAATTCACATTGCTCTGTAACTCTGTTAAATTCGAGGACGATTTTCAATATAGCAGGGGCCTTAATTGTTGCAATGACTGTGCAGGTTCATCAGTTTTAGGTCCTGATTTCACAAATTATGCTATAAGGCCACATATAATTGTATTTGATCTCATTGTAGCCATTAAGGTAGGATAAGACCATGTTGTTTACATGTTCATAAGAATAATTTTTCATTGTTTTATTTCAGGAACTTACCTATACATAGAGACAAGCTCTCCTCGTAAGCAGGGAGATAATGCAGTAATACAATCACAGGAGATACCTATAAACCCCCAGTACTGTTTCTCTTTCTGGTACTTCATGCATGGAAGCTCTGTGGGGTCCCTCAATGTAAGCTATCAGCTACAGAATACACCAACAACAAAACCGGTGTGGAGTATGAGCGGTGATCAGGGAAGCATTTGGAAACAGGCAACGGTCAATATTAAAAACACACCAGAGAGTTTCCATGTAAGTGCTTATCATGAAAAAAATTTGAGCCAATGGGGTTTTAGTTTAAGAATAGTTATTTAAGTTTGATTTGAAAACAAGTTTGTGAAAGTTATATTAATTACCTTCAAGTCTGTTTCCTGCAGCTAACTTATATATGATGCACATGAGAAAACATTTTCACAGTTTGAAAACTCAAACATGTATAATCTTGGATTGAATGTCACAAGGCCACAATTCCCTTACAAATGGGTTTGTCTTAAAATGTGATTTTGTCTACATTTATAAACCAACCCTTGTCTGGAAATTTGTCATCAGTATTTTGTAACTGTATAAAAACACATATTGAAATGTTATTTTATAGGCTAGATAAATAGGGATTGATATATAGTAAAATTGATTGTTTTTATATATCAGATATTAGTAGCAGCTGATGTAGGGAGCAGTTACCTTGGTGATATAGCTGTAGATGACTTCAAACTTGATCAGACACCTTGTAGTCTAGGTAAGTATTTATACTGCAAGTTTGAGATACAAGTAATTTTTGAAAATAAAATATCTCAAAATAGTGAGGTACAAGATACTGTGAAAGTAACATATCTCAAAAGAGTGAGATACAAGAAATAACAGTAAAAATATATCTCAAAACCTTTTGTTTCAGTGTGCATGTTCTTTTTGTGCTTAATATCCTCTATATTATAGGAATTTGTTTGAATGTAGAATAGAATATCAAACATAATATTGCACTTGAATTGTGCACATTGTTGTTTTTTCTCATGTTAAATCTAGAGTTCCCTCTTTGATTATCTTAGTTATATTATTTTTTTTCTGAAAAATATACTCTGAAAACTATTTTAACTGAGAAAAAAATATTGTTTCAGTGAACCGGACGACGCTGTTTGACTGTAAGGATAATAATCATACTAAGATCTCATCAAACCTTGTTTGTGACTTTAAAATGGACTGCCCAACAGATATGGATGAACTCAACTGTGGTATGACTATTAATTTTAAATGTTGTTAATTCAAATTCTATTGTGATAAAAGCTGGTAGCTTCTTTGAACTATTCTTGAGTCTGTTTGAGCTGGTTTTGACACCAGCCCTTAACTTTAATCTAAAAATGCAGTAACTTTTTTGCAGTGTTGAGATTGAATTCTGTATAAATTACATGATGGATTTGATATATGTTTTTATCGTAGGTGATTGTGATTTTGAACAAAACACATGTGGATGGGTAGACACAAGTTCCGGTACCCAGCAATGGATGCAAGGAAGTAATGGCTCAACAACTGCCAACATGGGCAAGGGACCAGCATTTGATCATACATTAGGCAATGGCAGAGGTAAGTTTGATAGATTTGTTTATTTAAAATATCCCAATTCATTTTATGATTGTACATGTACTATGATGTTATATATAAACCTTCTGAGTGCTGTCGACCCATGTGACCAGTGCAGACCAATATCAGCTTGCCCATCTAAGGCTAAGTGAATGTTGGGTCCATTTGTTTTGCAAATATAAATATATCTAGTTTTTTTAGGAGGGAAAAGAACACATTTATTTAGGAAAAAATGAATATATTTAAACCAAGAGCCTTTTTATTCA
This sequence comes from Ruditapes philippinarum, assembly GCF_026571515.1. Lineage (NCBI taxonomy): Eukaryota > Metazoa > Mollusca > Bivalvia > Venerida > Veneridae > Ruditapes > Ruditapes philippinarum. The sequence goes on from NW_026854116.1 coordinate 3,845, forward strand.
GTATAACATTATTGAATATTTTTTCATAAATCAAGAACATTCTGTGTTTAGATAATGTTAAATATACCTATGTACTGCTATTAATGAATTGATAAACAGCAATTTTATGTTTATTTGTTTAACTAAACTTTTTTTAGCTCACCTGTCACAAAGTGACAGGGTGAGCTTTTGTGATCGCTTTTCGTCCGGCGTCCGTCCGTCGTCCGTCCGTCGTCCGTAAACTTTTACTTTAAATGACATCTCCTCATAAACCACTAGGCCAATTTCATCCAAACTTCACAGGAATGTTCCTTTGGTGGTCACCTTTAAAAATTGTTCAAAGAATTTAATTCCATGCAGAACTCTGGTTGCCATGGCAAACCGAAAGAAAAAACTTTAAATATCTTCTTTTAAAAAAACCCTAAGAGCTAGAGCTTAGATATTTGGCATGAAACATCTTCTAGTAAGAGTCTACCAAGTTTTGTTCAAATAAAAGCCCTGGGGTCAAAATTTGCCCCGCCCCAGGGGGTCATTGATTTTCCCTATATGCATATAGTAAAAACTTACAAAATCTTCTTTTAAAGAACCCAAAGAGCTAGAGCTAAGATATTTAGCTTGAAACATGTTCTAATGAATGTCTACCAAGTTTGTTCAAATAAAAGCCCTGGGGTCAAAATTGGCCCCGCCCCAGGGGGTCATTGATTTTCCCTATATGCATATAGTAAAAAACTTACAAAATCTTCTTTTGAAGAACCCAAAGAGCTAGAGCTAAGATATTAAGCGTGAAACATCTTCTAGTTAGTGTCTACCAAGTTTGTTCAAATTAAAGCCCTGGGGTCAAAATTGGCCTCGCCCCGGGGTCATTGATTTTCCCTATATGCATATGGTAAAAAACTTAAAAAATCTTCTTTTAAAGAACTATAAGAGCTAGAGCTTAGTTATTTGGCATGAAACATCTTCTAGTGAATGTCTACCAAGTTTGTTCAAATAAAAGCCCTGGGGTCAAAATTGACCCTGCCCCAGGGGGTCATAGATTTTCCCTATATGCATATAGTAAAAACTTAAAAAAAATCTTCTTTTAAAGAACCCAAAGAGCTAGAGCTAAGATATTTAGCATGAAACATCTTCTGATGAGTGTCTACCAAGTTTGTTCAGATAAAAGCTCTGGGGTCAAAATTGGCCCCGCCCCAGGGGGTCATTGATTTTTCCCAATATGCATATAGTAAAAACTTAAAAAATCTTCTTTTAAAGAACTCGAAGAGCTAGAGCTGAGATATTTAGCATGAAACATGTTCTAATGGGTGTTTACCAAGTATGTTCAAATAAAAGCCCTAGGATCAAAACTGGCCCGGCCCGGGGGTGGGGGGGGGGTCATTGATTTTCCTTATATGTGTAATAGCAAAAACATAAAAATCTTTTTTGGAAAAACCCAAATAGCTAGAGTTTAGATATTAAGCATGAAACATCTTTAAGTAAATATCTACAAAGTTTGTTAAAATAAACGCCCTGGGGTCAAAACTGGCCCTGCCCCAGGGGTGACATTGTTTTTAACTATATGTGTATAGTAAAAACTTTAAAAATCTTCTTTTAAAAAAGCCAATGAGCTAGAACTTAGATGTTTAGCATGAAACATCTTCTTATGGGTGTCTACCAAGTCTGTTCAAATAAACAAATAAAAGCCCTTGGGTAAAAATTGGCCCCATTATGTGTATATAAGTGGGTCAACTGGATCATTCATTTGGAACAGTTGCTGAGGCTGTGGGACCAACTCTACAAGCATGCAGCTCAACCTGCCAAATACAGTTCTATTATCATATGATGGGATCAGGTGAGATTCAGTGAAAAATTTTCTTCCTCTAATACACACAATTTTTTCCCAGCAATTTATAAAATGAGTAAAAATCAAAGTGAAACCAGGCTTATTAGGAATACATGTGCAGTCATTACCTTGCTTATTTTGGATTTTATGATATTTTTTCATTTTAGATATTTATGCACATTGATTCATGTTTCTGCAGATATCATGTCTGAGATAAATATTTTCTGAAATTTGTTACCTGCTAATGATATCTCATTACTTTTTGGACAACTGTTGTTTTTCAATTTGTGTGTGTGTGTTTTGTTGTGGTTGTTAATTTAAAAGATAAGAAGAAAAAAAAAGTTTATAAAGAGTTGATTGAATAATTCATTTAATTTTTTTCAGGAATTGGTTACTTACAAGTTGGTATTCGTGAAAGTGGAAAAGACACTATTATAAGATATCTGAATAAACCAGCAGGCAACAAATGGGTCCTTTCTACTGTAGATATTGGCAGAATTTCTAAACCATTCCAAGTAAGTCATGTACTAACACAGTATTATAATACCTACACTGCAGATTTATAACATGTCCTCCATCTGTGCTACTATATAAAAATCTACAAGTATCATTCCCTGAAGACGTGTACATAGAGAACGTGGTTCAACCAGTTTCTGTAAGTGGCAATTCTTGCATATACACAATAACATTTTTATTTCGTTAACCTGGAGGACATAACATCAAATCAATAATATTTCATCCTTTCATTAAACTTATTTTATTGATATTTGCTTTATAGATATAAATAAAGTAAAAAATGATGGGCCATCATCATATCCAAGCCAGGCCTTTTATATTTCCATATATTATTTTCTATATAACAGATAGTAATACAAGGTCATAGATCGTTCAGCGTACAAGGTGATATTGCTGTAGATGATGTTCAACTTGTCAACTGTAACTTCCCACGTAAGTCTTTCTTGGTATAAAATATTCTATGCTTTACTGAATATATGAGTCATGCCTAAACTTGTTAAAACACTTTTATCTGTCAAAATGTAATTTTGTTTTTGTATATGTTTGAATTTCCGTCATCAGAATGCCATAACCGTTGTGATCTATTTTTAACTAAACTGTTTAAGCATACAAATTGATATTATTCTGTGTCTTAATAACTTATTCTAAAGCCTTTGTAATATAGTGTAAGCTTTGTTGAAATAATGATGAATATCAATATTCTAGATTTATCAAAAAAAATTTTTTTCAAAATATGAAGCGCAGTCTGAAAAAAAATATTTGTTGAAATTATCATATATGTTGTCATTATGATGATTATGTTTTCTTACAGCTGTGAAGCCATCATGTTTGAACTCTCAGTTCCGTTGTCAAAGAGGGTCATGTGTTGCTAAGACAAGTGTATGTGACTTTAGTGATGACTGTGGGGATAACAGTGATGAAGCTAGCAGTGTCTGCAGTAAGTTGTTGTCTTAGTTTATGATTGTTTTGGTGATAATAATTCCGTATTCACTCATAACTTATATCTGTTATTTATTTTACATTGTTATCAGAGTTTACATTCAGACCTGCTTAATTCTTTTTTACAATTTAAATAATTATTTATAAGACATTTTCAATTTTCTAAATGAATGTCTTGACTGTACCTCCACCAAACAAGGGGCTGTTTTCTTGAATATTTACCATCATTATTACCTCCACCAAACAAGGGGCTGTTTTCTTGAATATTTACCATCATTATTACCTCCACCAAACAATGGGCTGTTTTCTTGAATATTTACCATCATTATTACCTCCACCAAACAAGGGGCTGGAAAGAACAAAATTGTACCAGTTGTATTTTGCTCAAGATTTTCCTTATTTTAGATAAGGACAAGTATTATTTTGAAAATCAAAATACATATGGAGGGCACAAGAATGCTCAGTAGATCAAGTTTCATGACACCCCCCTTGCAATTATGACTAAGTTAATGAATCAATACAATGCAATCCAACAAAGAAAACAAATAAAATGAAATAGGTTGTTTGAGTTTTTGACATTATTTCTATTTTTTTCTAGATCATATCCAGCTAGTTGTAACTTTGAGACAAGCCTGTGTGACTGGAGTCAGAATACAACAGATGACTTTGACGGGACAAGAAACTGCTGGCAAGACTACAGCCAGACCTGTGCGTGACCAACTACAGGACTTAAAACTTTAGAGCTATTTTCTATTTTTCTGTTAAGTGATTTTTTTTTTATATTGTTAATTGAAAAAAACAGTAATGCAAGTCTCCCCTATTTCCAAATCAGGACAAGACAGTACCACCAACATAACATTAACTCGAAAAGCAATACAAATTTTACTGTTTCCTTTTTAGATTTTACTCATGTAAGTTACTGGTTATGAACTCTTCATAGATTAATCTTATTACACAAATTCCTTGTTAAATAGTCGGCTTAAAATTGAAAGTTTCTCAATATTCTGAATATAACTGATTCATATCTGTGTGAAAGAAATACTCAAAACTTCTGATTAGTGAAATATTTTAAGATGTATTTCATACACTTTATGCATGTGATAATGTAAATTTAAGGGCATTATTTGTATACGGAATCATCGGCTCCCAGGAAACTAGGGGATAAAGCTAGAATTATCAGTAGAACCTTCCAGCCTACCACTGGTGCTGCACAAACATGTACAGTAAGTTACAGTTTAACATTGTTCTAAAATAAGATATTTTATTTAGCAAGAATATTGTTGATTAATTGTTACAAATGAATCTCCTTTTGTGTATTGAAATTGTCTAGAAATTTTGTTTCCAAGTTGTATTCAGTTTTTATTAACTTGTGTATATAACTAACATTGTTTTCATATTGTACAGAATATTTGTAACTTTGATTTTCATATCCATGACTTGCAATTTTCATGTAATTTTGCTGTTTTAAATTCTTCCGAGGGATCACTGTTTTCCAGATATTTGTACAAATTTATGATTTTCTCCCCATATTTTATTTATTGCAGTAATTGTAAATTCATTACAGGTTGAATGATGATGTATGAAAGGTTGTTTTACATAAATCTCTCCTCTAGCTAGCAGGTTATATTGCACCAGCTACATCCATCCATGGTCGATGGGTTTAGGTCGTTGACTTCAAACCACTTGCCCCTCACCGCTGTTGGTTCGAATCCCAACAGGGACTTTGGATTCCTTCATGTGAGGAAGCTATCCAGCTAGCTTACAGAAAGTCGGTGATTCTACTCAGGTGCCCTTTCGTGCCTGAAATAATGCACGGAAGGGCACCTGAGGTCTTCCTCCATCAGTAAAGCTGGAGCGTCGCCAAATGACCTTTACTGTGTTGGTGTGACGTAAAACCCAAACATAAAAAAAACAAAAAAACATCCATGTAGTAATCACTAGTTAACATTGCAAAAAATGTCCTCAAATTACCAGTATTTGATGTAGACTTGACTATGAGCTCAATTTTTGATTTCAGTTCCGAATGTTCTATCACATGTGGGGTAAGAATATAGGTTCATGAATGTGTACACAAGAAATGCTGTTTTAGCACCACTTAAACAAAAATGGCAGAAGATAGGTCAAGTTGGTGACTTCTATGAACGTGTAGACATCCAAATGTTTGAATCCCAACCATTCCAGGTAAACATCATTGCTCATAAAATGCAAAAATTGTAGTATTGTTCAACTGGTATTCAATAAAAAATTGAATTGTTACCTTTACATTATACAAGTATATGAATTCTCGTCCTGCAGTTCCTCCTTTTTTTGTTTAAAATTGAAGTTACAAGCTAATTATTGTTTCTAGTGTTGGTTATACTTCTATTAGGGGCATATAGGTTAACTTTTGTCCATCCATCTGGCTGACACTCCATCTGTCCATAGACTAACATAATAGTGGAATAAGGGGGCATCGATGACCTATATAAACATATTTCTAATTTTATTACAGTTACAACATGCATTTATGGAAATTCATGTCACTAAAAAAATTTCAATCCTGTAAAATGATGTAAAATTTTTACTTGTACAGGTTGTTATTGAGGGTGTTCATTGGAAATGGTTACCAGAGTGATATTGCTATAGATGATGTTTCTATGACATCAGGATGCAAATATGCAACAGGTTACTCACTTGTATTCTGTACTATAAGTAAACAAACAAAATTCATTTAATATGCGGAATTAGATTTTACTATACCGCTTATCTAAGAAGTTAGAAAAAAGCATTACATTCTTTTACTGTGTAAAACTTGTATGATCATTTTTTCAATATCTGAGTTTGTAATAAAGTATTGTTTTGCCACATGATGCAACTGCATAATATCGAGGTAGTATATATTAATGTATAAAGAAAAATTAATTTTTTCTGATTATTCAATGCCCATATTTCAATTGTACTATCTATTTCAGCTCCTTTACCAACTGGTACCCCAGGTCCACCAACCTCCCCAAGCCCATGCCCATCAAGTTTTGCATGCAAGATTGGAGGATGTATCCCTAAGAGTCAAGTGTGTGATTTTGTCTCCCAGTGTGCGGATGGTTCAGATGAGAGCATGTGTGGTACATGTAACTTTGAGAGAGGTCAATGTGGATGGACTGATGTAAGCTCAGGTCGCTATAACTTCCATCTCTTTAATGGATCCTCCCCTGGATCTGGTGGACCAAGGACAGATCATACCACTAATTCAGCATCAGGTTTGTCTGTATAATCAATCTCATTATGTTTTATAACTGCACCTTGTTAATGTATCACTTCTTGTATCTCTATATATATTTTATTCATTTGCTAGTTATAAAGATAGCAGATTTGGTCAAAGGGACATAATATGACACAAAGTAAAGATTAAAATCAAACAAGATCAACAGAGTTGTCTTTCTTGGAAAATAACGATAAACCCTAAAAATAGCAATTTGTTACACACATACAAACATGAATATTTAAGGTTTTACACAGAACAGATTATTTTTTTTAATCTCAAGAAGTACATCAAATTTTATATAGAAAAATATGTACTGATACAAACATATTTAATGAAGTTCAAAGAGGAATGTCATTATATTGTTATTTTGGAAAAGATTTATTGATAATTAGATAATTATCATGTAACTTATAACAATGTTTTATATATTTCAATAAAATAAATTCAAAATCCAGCATAATTAAGGTATGTGTAACGAACAGTTTATATCAAAGTTGTATGAAGACTATTATGAAAATACCTCTGAAACTTAACACTCGATCCTCATTGTCAAATGTTTAAAAAAATATTGTGTATTTAAAATCAAAGTGATTAATATATTGCTTATACCCATTTACAAAATAAAATGGCTGTAAAAAAATATTGTAATTCTGCAGGTCATTACATACTTGTGGAGGGATCAACTGGTCAGTTCTACTCTAGAGCTCACATTGAGACACCAGTACTGGGACGTACTGGACCCAGCTGTCAAATTCAGTTCTTCTATCACATGTATGGAATTAATGCAGGTATGCTTACTTGATTAAATTGAAACATAAAATGTCAGTATTACTTGATGATAATTCTGAGATTTTTCTTTTTTATATGAAGCTGTGTTTTAGTAACCTCTGGTATAAAGAAAAGGACTGTTGATTATAGCTAGCAATGAAGCACAAAGTCTGTAGTAGATTTGAATGAGTTTATGCAGGATTTATTTTAGTGCCCTTCTGTCAAAAGCTATATGATTATAGATGTACTCTGGGTTGTTCCTGGTACAAAAAAGTTATAAGCAGTAAGTGTAGTTTCTTGCTCAAAGAAACAACAGCTTGCCCCTGAAACAGTTTGAACAAACACGGCCAGCAATCCTTAGATTACTAGTCTGACATGTTAACTAAGGGGCCATGCCACTAAGCTGTCAAAGATAGCTATTGAAAGCTTTTAAAATGATAACTATTTATCTATATTCAACAGGTATATATATGCGTAGATATGTATGTGTAGAAAAAGTGCTCTAAATGTAGCACCTTAAAACCTTTAATACTTTCTATAATAGAATTTTAGTTAGAGATCCCGAAGGATGTTATTCTTTTTTATCTTGATATATTTTAATATTTGTTGTATAGTTACTATATATATAAATAAATATTTACCTGCAGGAAATATGCGAGTCCTGGTACAGAATGCAAACAGAACAACAGATAAGACATATATTTGGAGTATGACAGGTAACCAAGGCAACTCATGGAAGAAAGCTGTTGTAGATATAGGACAACTGCCTGCTGGATATAAGGTTAGATTTGTTGTTAAATTTGATATTTTGGATTTGTATAAAACTCATATCTGAAGAAAGAAAACGAAAATTATTCAATGATTTGTTTCAAAATAGTTGCAGTTAATATGTCAAAGTTATAAATGTTAATATACCCAGTGTTCATCACCAAGCCAACAATTGATGGCTATAATACATTATAATACATTCAGCTCTATACAAATATTAAAACATTGAGTTATCAAAACTACTAAGACAGGTATCTGAGTAGCACAACTAAGTTAGTTTAAGGAGACCATAAAATTTTACGGGCAATTGTTACACTTTGATATTTCCCTTACTAAACTGATAATGAAGAGTTGTTTACTGTCAGTAACGTTAACCACTTCTCTAAACAGGGTCAATATCAAAAATATCACTAGCCATATGACAAAGTAAATGGTTGAGTTAACTTAAGGTTTGCAATAAAAGAAAAGAAACGAAATTAAAACAATACAATGGAACATTTGTCTTTCACAGGTACAATTTGAAGCTTTACCTAGCAGGTCAATTTTGTCTGGTGTTCCCCAGTCAGATATGGCCTTCGATGACGTCACATTTATAAACTGTGGTGCAACAGTTGTTGACAAAAATACAAGTATGTATATTACTTTACAGGTCTTTAATTACCTGTATAATGAAAGTATATTTACAATACTTCAAGTTCTTTTTTAAACAATTTAAAAAAAAAAGACTTTCTGTGAAATAACCATTCTTTAACTAAATATTTACTCTTATATTACAAGGCTTTTTAGTTAAGAATTTGATATGTAATATTTCTATGTTGTTGTTGTTGACTAAAAAAGGACTAGCTTTATAACTAACCTTATGGAGAAAAGGCTCCCCCGAAAAGATTCGTCTTTTAAAAAGTGAGGGTAGTAATTGAAACGGGTGGAGGGGGAACCCACCTTGGTTTTTTTTTTTTTCCCCAATAAAAAAAATTTGTGCGGGCGGGAGTCATTATTTTAAGGGATGGTTGAGCTATGGGACTATTACATTATGCATACATGTATATGACATATTTGTTTATATTTTACAATGTCTTCTTTTGTTCTTTTTAAAGCTGTCAACTGCACCTTTGAGAATGGATTCTGTAATTTCCGTCAAGTTACCACTGATGATTTTGATTGGACATGGACCAATACAAGCACACCAACAGTTGGTACTGGTCCAGATAGAGACCACACAACAGGAATGGGTATTTGCATTTCTTGTATTTCTCCCATTATATCATAACAGTAAAATGATACAGAAATTAAAAGATATAAACCCAAATTCAGCATATTTTTATGCCCCCGCCATGTAATGGCCGGGGCATATAGTGTTACCCTGTTCCGTCATTCCGTCCTTAAGAACGGTGGCACACATTCAACTCAAATTTGACATATGGATATGTCATGAGAAAATACAGGTCAAGTTCGAATTTGGTTATGGTTCGATGATTTTTGGCAGAGTTATGCCCCTTTTACTTTGAAAATAATATGAAATTTCAGTTTCCATTCATTATCTCCCCAATGGTACAACACATTTAACTCAAACTTGACATATGAATATGTCATGAAAAAATACAGGTCAAGTTCGAATTTGGTCATGGTTCGATGATTTTTGGCAGAGTTATGCCCCTTTTACTTTGAAAATAATATGAAATTTTCAGTTTCCGTTCATTATCTCCCCAACGGTACAACACATTCAACTCAAACTTGACATATGGATGCGTCAAAGGAATGTGCAGGTCAAGTTCAAATTTGGTCATGGTTCAATGATTATTGTCAGAGTTATGCCCCTTTCACTTTGAAAGTAATATGAAATTTTCATTTTCCGTTTATTATCTCCCCAATGGTGCAACACATTCAACTCAAATTTGACATATGGATATGTTTTTGGAATGCCCAGGCCAAGTTCGAGTTTGGTCATGGTTCAATGATTTTTGGCAGAGTTATGCCCCTTTTACTTTGAAAATAATATGAAATTTACAGTTTCTGTTCATTATCTACCCAACAGTGTTACATATTCAACTGAAATTTGACATATGGATATGTCAAACGAATGGGCAGGTCAAGTTGGAATTTGGTCATGGTTTGATGATTTTTTGGCAAAGTTATGTCCCTTTCACTTTGAAAATAATATAGATACATCTTAGGAATAAGCAGTTTAAGTTTGAATTTGGTTGTAGTTCAATGATTTAAGACAAACTTATCTTTCCTGAATGTTGGAAAAATTTTGAACTTTCAGTTTCAGCACTCTTACTTTTAGCCATTATTTTGGCTACAAATATGCTACAAATATGCAATATGCTATTTTTAAAAGGTTTAGACTGAATAATTTCAGTGCCTTGAACATTGTATGAAAATGGTTTGTGTTAACATTGAAAAGTTTTAAGGGCTTTGAACTTAAAATGAAAAAAATAATTAATGCACCATCTGAAATTTTGGCTGCATGCGGGGGCATCCGTGGCATGATGACACATTTCTAGTCTTGTCTGAATTTGTTACATTAAGGAATTTTGGAGCAGTCCAGTGTTTGTTTCTGGAATTACTAATTTCAAAATACTAAAATTGATCAGTTAGCGGTATATAACTCGGTCAGGTTTGCCGAATAGGCTAGGTAAGCTTTATGCTAGTGGCACAGACAGTCCCGCTTATTGCAAAGTTAGCATGATTATCATTTTATTTAATAAAATTTCTGGAACTGAACTGTCAATCTATATGTTAGGCAATTGTCTAATAATAAAAAGTTACTTATATTGAAGAATATATTAAAATCTTTAGATAAATTTGTCATTTTCCACCACTTCAAATTCCTAATAAAACCTAAGTAATGACATGGTCAGAAGCATTCAGGGATCATGCTGTTTTTTTTTTTATTTATTTGTTCTTTTTATTTTTTCAAATATAAGTTAAATTCTGCCATTTTTGGAAGTTTGTACTAGCTATATGAAGAGTTGAATTGTTTTAATATACAAGACTATCAATTTTTCATATAGGAGCTTATATCTATATGGAAACTTCATCTCCACGTCATATTGGTGAAAGAGCAGTAATAACCTCTGGTATTCAAGCAGCCACTCTCCCTGGTGGCCAGTGTTTATCTTTCTGGTACCACATGTTTGGTGCCCATGTCAGTACACTGAATGTATATCTGAAGACCCAAGGAGGGAACAAGACAATGATATGGTCAAGGTCAAGGACACAAGGAAATGTTTGGAGGAATGGACTTAGAAACATTAAAAGCCTGGTACCATATGAGATTCTGTTTGAAGGAATTGTAGGATTTAGTTGGCAAGGAGATATTGCACTGGATGATATCTCGTTAATACAAGAAAAATGTCCACCATCTCGTAAGTTGTGAACACATTTTTTGTTTATTTTCTCTTTTAAAAACAAATTTTGAAATGTTTGTATGAAAAAAAAAAGATATTGATAAATTTTGGATCACTTGTATCAAGATTCCTTATTGATTGCTACTGGCATGTTTATGTTTTGGGCTAGAACAGCATTTAGACAATTTGTTAAGGGACCAGTGTCCAGAAAACATAGATAGGATTGTTAGTTAAATGAGAAATTGTTATATTTCAGCAATTTGCGATTTTGAGGCAGACTTATGCGACTGGATACAGGATACAAATGACCAGTTTGATTGGTTACGTCGAAGGAATGGTACTGATTCCAAAAACACTGGACCATCAGTAGATCATACCACATCCAGTCCATATGGTAACATTTACAAATTATTTATTACTTCTTTGTTTACTTTATTATGAATTATTCAAATATCTGTGGCAATAAAGTTGTTTACTTTTTTTACTTCTCAATTTGAACTTTAAATTCTTTTATGCCGGTTAGCTACCAGCTTGTATAAAGGTTATTATTTTACCCATATGTACCAGTACTGCACACAAGTACATTTTAGGTATGTCATCATTCTCTAATAATCTTTTCTAATCATAAAACTAAAAAAGCAATAAGACATAAACAGTAGCATTGTTTCTTAATCATATCCATGTAAAATCATAGGAAGAAAGCAAATTAAATTTTTTTTAAAGTTGAATATTTTAACTCTGTAGGTTACTTCCTGTACATTGAGTCCTCATCTCCAAGGAGGATGTATGATCTTGCCAGGATAACAACCCCACAGTTCTCTAATAGCCAGGGATCTTCCTGTTTCACCTTCTGGTATCACATGTATGGAACAAATGTCGGCAACCTCACGGTGTATTTACAAGATGGCCCCCAAAAAAAGATGGTGTTCCAACGAAAAAGTAATCAAGTGAACCTGTGGATACACTCAGCTCTTACTTTGAGACCAATCAGCTCAAAATTTCAGGTGAGACAAAAAAGTTTGAGTCTTTTGCCAGTGTTTTATCTACATTTAGATATAAAGTCAAATCAGCTCAACTTGACAATGAAAAAAAGGAATGAGCATAATTTAACTATTTTTAGCTGGATAATTCAATGAATAGTGGTGCTATCCTAGTCTCAACCGAGCATCAGCATAATAGTGGAGCGGGAAATAAGGTCTCTCCTGTCAAAATAGTGCAAATTGTGATACAAGCATGAAACTTTCAGGAAATCATCTTTAGACTATAGAGATTCCAAAAATGAAGTGGGCCCAAAAATATCTCTGCTTATACAAGATGGCCGCCATTTTCAAAATGGCCGCCATATAAATTTGACATACATATAAGCTCATTCAGTGAAATTTTTGTACAGACCTGAAACTTACACCGAAGCATGTATAAAGTTTCTCCTTTACAAAAATTCAAATCGTGAACAAAATCAGCGTTCATACCTCTTCAGAATTCAAGATGGCGTCCAATATGGCCGCCGATTTTATGCAAAACTGATATATCTCTTTTGTCATATAATTTGTATAACAAATTATGCATATTTCGATAAAAAATGTATAAACATATAAAAAATTATCAAATTTTATGTAAACCACATTGTAAGTCAAGCTTTTAAGTTATTCATCCAAAAAGTATCGCTAAAAATATTAAAGAAAAAGTGCCAATATTTGCATATTTCTCTAACATGGTTTTCTAATAGGTCTTTGTACAAAACTTAAACGTTACTTAGTTTCTAATAGTGTATTTGATATTTAATTAACACTATGAAGTTTATTTGTAAAGATATAAGTTAATTTAAGGTTTTCTATATTTTGAATATACTTAAAATATGGAGTTTGATGGGTTAATAAATGCATAATTAGAAACAAAAATGCAAGATAGTAAGTTGTTTATATTTTATTTTGTTATTGCACGTAACAAATCTTAAAAACATGCTGTTAAATATGTCTTTTATTGAATAATTATTTACGTTTCTTCGAAGTAGAAATGCTTTAAATCACACATTATGGAACAGTATTGTAAATTTGTTTGCATAGATATAAATGTCTTACTGAAGTTGTTAAATATCGATTCAAATTATTCTACTTTAGACTGTAATTATGTATAATGTGTAAATTAGCTGTTTATATTAATAACAATACATGCCTATTTACAGCTTTACGAAAAGAGACAACTTTAAATCACACAGGCAATAAGATGTGTAAGTTTGCTTTATTGTCTAATTGTAAAGATATAATTTTTAATGATAAACAGTTAACTTACTAGTTTTAGAAGTAGTCTTTTAGGTCGACATATTTATCATTTCATAGTATTTCATTATTTCATTTATTATTCCCTAAAAGCCGAATGGGCGCAGCCATGTTGTTCACCCGTTATATCTTAAAGTCGTGATAATTACTACATGTCACGTAATGCAATTCTTCCAGTCATAAAAACAAACACTGCAAGGTGATTCATTTGACACCTTTAATTTTTCATTTGATAGATATATTTACATTGTTTGTAATAACACGGACTTTAATTGACAATTTAAATCCGTGGTAATAATTAGACTTTCGGCAAGTTAGCAATTGATCTATCGGGGATTAACGATTATTGTTAAGGGCCGTAAACCATTAATTAACCCGGCCATTAAACGCTGCCGAATTCAACAGAGAACGTTAATTGCCGATGCATGAAGAAAGGGGAATCGACAGTCGATAATTGGGGGGCTGTATATTGTAAACTTGTAAGTGTCAACGTTCCTGTGTATTATGTGTACCAGGTCAGAATATGTTTTACGATCGAGAGGTGAAATGTGCGAGATTTGATTTAAGAAAATTTATGAACATTTTGCAAAATATCCTGATTTTTTTTTCCGGGATCAAATCGATGCCAGGGACATCTCCGGGACAGACATACGATTTTCGGGACAATCCCGGGCATCCGGGACGTTATGGCATGTATGAATAACATATCTAGACATGGTATTTTCAAAAGATACAAAGTAAAATTAAGACTAATACATCATATGATCTATGTGTAGTGAAATTAGTTTGACCCACATATATTTGCTGATGATTTGAAATATAAACTAAATGTCTGTCAAAGATTATTCAAATTTCATATTACCCATTAAACAATTCTTGACCACTCACCTTAGATCCACTGCATGGAAATTGCCATAACGCTTTAAAACAGAAGTAAGATAAGATCATGTTAGGAGAATCAATTTTTTTCACCACATACAGTTATGATTTATGAACTATTTGTGAAGGTTCGCTTCAAAGGAAACATGCCCAATATCTAGGTACTCATAGGAACTGTTTCACACAAAAAGACTCATATAATTATATTTCTATATGAGTCCATATGAACTTAGTGATTTGGTCCTATGCCAATAATTCAAAACTTTTATTGAGTATCACAGAGTGAATTTTCATAAAAAAAATTTCTGCTCTGGGAACTTTAGTTTTGGAGAAGATTTTTAAGACAGTTTTAAGTCTATGCAAACATTAGTAACATACCAGGGAGCCATTTTAAACTGCAGGAGCATGATTAAAAGGCCTGTCAATGGCTGCCATGAGGGGCACTTAGTTTTGAAAGACTTATATAGAAAATCACATGTAAGTCCTCTTTAGGAGAACTACAATGCCTTGAACTTAGATATTCAACATTCCAGTAACATTCTCAAGTAGAGAAGACCTCTTTAAAAGTTACATAAAACTCTCTGTTCGTCACTTAGTGTACATAGATTTTACATAGCAAAATGTTTAAAAAGTCATCTCAAAAAGCAGAATGCACAGAGCATAGATACTAAGCGTATGCCATCATCTTGTGTCATGAATCTTGCTCATAGAGCAACCCGGGTATATAGACTTGTGTAGGAAAACACAATAAGAGAACTTCTAGAATTAAACTAAATGCATAAAAATTTTATGATGTCCTGCAGTTAAAATGGTTAAGAAATGGATATCACTTATTTTACACAGACTTTTGTAATAAATTTGTATTCTCTAAAACTACAGTAACCGAATAAATTATGTATCATCATAACCTTGTAATACTCTACAAATATTTAAAAAATCATGGACAAGATGGTCAAAATGATCATGCACCACTAAGTTTATATGGACTCATATAGGAATATTAATACTTATTTAAGTCCTCTCATGAGAAACAATTCTTAGAAACTTGATACTAGGTTGTTTCTTTTAAAGCATCCTTACAATATTTCACAAACCATATATATGTTATAACAAAATTGATACACCCAAAAACCTACGTTTAAAAAGAATTGTGACCTTTTCCCAACAATGGTGTGTGACTTAGGGTCATCATTGCCCTGTTATTGAAATAAAAAAAATAGATATAAATAATTTATGAATTACAATTATTTTATTTAAATTATCAAAAACTGTATGTAGGTCAGGTGATATCATTGATATATCTGTTTCACAACACATAGAATGAGATGATGTGATAGTAGCCTTTTTTATATATGCAAAAATTATTATCTTATTGAGTTAGCTTTAAAGCCATTTTCATATTTTCAATATGAAATTGTGAAGGAGTTAATAATATGCGTCAATGGACAACCTTATTCATGTGCATGTTTGCTCTTTAAAGCATGTTTGTTGGTTTATTGTCTTCTTATATATCTTTACAATTAACAATTAATAAACAATATCAAGATATTGAAACCAGTAATGTCACGCAACCAAATTTAATAACTGAGTGTATACTAATTAATGTATGTGCATTTATTGATATTTTAGCTCACCTACTTGACCCAAAGAAAGACATATATTTTATAGCTTCCCTCACAATTAAACTAAAATGAATTCTGTATAAACCAAAGAAAGACAAAAATACACTCTTCCAATAAAGAATACTTTTTAATAGGGAGCATTTGCATCATAATTAAGAGAAAAAGCTAGAAAAAACTTACGGTCAGTGTAAATTTTGTTGGTTTTCTATTGTAATTATAGGATAAATTTACCCCACCCACTTTGACAAAACATAAAACCTACAGTTTTTATGGTTGTCTCATATGTTTACAAATATACAAACCCTATTTTGAATTGAATTACAAATAAGAAATATAAAGTATTTTTTTTAATTTTGCATATAAAGTTAGAAAACTAAATTAAGAGAAATATGCAAAAAAAAATGAGATTTTTTTCTTGATATCTTTAAAGATATTTTAGACATAAACTTAAAAAACTTTATTTTCATTATTATTAACACATGATTTGATTATTTTTGATATGTTTAAACACTTTTTTTATCGAAATAAACATAATTTGTGCTACAAATTATACTATAGAAATTATATAATAGTTTTGCGTAAAATCGGCGGCCATATTGGACGCCATCTTGGATTGAGAAGAGGTTCAAACGCGGAAGTTTGTAAAATTTAAATTTTTGTAAAGGAGAAACTTTATACATGCTTCGGTGTAAGTTTCAGGTCTTTACAAAAATTTTGACTGAATGAGTTGTTTATGTACGTCAAATTTATATGGCGGCCATTTTGAAAATGTTGGCAATCTTGAATGAGCAGAGATATTTTTGGGCCCACTTCACTTTTGAAAACTATGTGGTCTAAAGATGATTTCCTGAAAGTTTCATGCTTGTATCACCATTTGCACTGTTTTCTCAATTTCCCGCCCCACTATAACACTTGTAAAGCTTTATGTGTAATTTCGTGTACAACATCATATCTCATTAACCATTAAAGATATTTGCTGGAAAATTCACACATATCTTTGAGATCATGATAGATCATGATAGGGGATTATTTTCCAAGGCCCATAATTCTAGTATAGATTTTGATGGAATCCTGCCCCCTTGTAAACTTGATAATTCCTGGTTACAGTTTTGCATGCAACATCAATCTTCAAAGCTATGGAAGTTATTCACTTGAATCTAAATACATGTTTTTGTATTCATAATTTGAGGTTAAATTTCATGGCCATAGCTCTTACATGGATTTTAGTAAGTTATAGCCCTTTGTTAACTTAAAAACACATGGTTAAAGTTTTGCAAACAACTCTGATGATATTCACATGCTCTCTGGACATAATTGGAGTTCAATATCCGAGGTTCATAACTTTGCCATATAATTTGTCAGATTAATGGCCCTTTATGAACTTAAAAAAATTCTGGTGCAACCTTAAACTAGAAAACTACTGATGGTATTCACCTGAAACCTAATTTATGTCTTCCAAATTTGTTATAATTGAAGGTCAGTTACATGATTTGATAGGTGATCCATGTTTTGCAATATTTTATCTTTTTTTAGCTAATATTCGAGGGCACAGTTGGAAATGGTTACCAGGGTGATATTGCTATTGATGATGTTCAGGTACTTCCTGGAAAGTGCCCACCCATTGGTAATTGTAACTTTGAAATTGACACATGTGGATGGACTAACACAAATGCTGACAATTTTGATTGGTTAAGAAGTGCAGGCTCAACACTAACACGTGGTACTGGTCCCTCTGTTGACCACACAACAAATTCAGATGCAGGTAATGATAGGTTTTACTGTTGGCAATTGATATGATTATATAATTGTATGAAATACTTATCTTTTAGTTTTAATTATAGATTTTTTAATGATTTGTTTGTTCCCTACTGCATTAATGTACATGCATATTTAATGAATGGAATGCATTGTCAGTATTATAGGCTTTTACTGTTTATTTTTTAATTGAATACAAATTTACAAGTATTGGGAGGTAGGGTCGGTAGCTTGCATTTACCACTTCTGTCCATTAAGTGACTCTTTAGACCTAAACCTACAAGTTCCTATTTTTTTTAATATGTTCTCTATTTTGTTACCTATTTTGTGAATCAATTGATAAATGACTAAAAATTAATATTTTTGATGATCCACATAAAGTGTATTCATAGTAATATAAAAACATGGAATGTATAATACAAAGAATAATAAATATGTTTTAAAAAACAATGGTAACGATCTTATTATTGTTTGTTGTACAGGATTCTATATGTATATATCTGCTCTTGGAAGAAATGCTGGACAGAGGGCATGGTTCTATAGTCAATACTTCCTAAAGACAAAAGCAACCTGCATGTCATTCTGGTACTTCATGTATGGACAAGGTAACAATTTTGATTTTTAATGTATTTCAGTTTTAGTCAAAATAAGTAATTATTTTAGAGAGGATTAGGCAATGAAATGTTCTCTTAGTCACAATTATTTGTAGTTAAAGGTCCCTATAATTACTATTAGTCTTTAATGCAAGAATCCTTTCTGTTTTAATTGAGTGTAACCTTGGTTATTGGTCAAGAAGCTCAAGAACGCTTGGTCCAAGTGCTTTTGGGATGAAAATTTATGCTTTTGAATAACATTATGCTTACATTTATGTATATTCAACATGACTTTTATGTTTATTTTAAGATGTTGGAACATTGAGACTGTATCAACCAACAAAAAATATCACATCTCTTCTCTGGTCAGTGTCTGGTAACCAAGGCAGTAGTTGGAGAAATGTTCAGATTAATATAACTAGCAACATTACCTGGCAGGTAAAAACATACATGTACTTATGTTTCTGAGTGAATATCTTTACAGTTTACTTTTAGACTGGAGCCCAGAATTGTACTATAACTTTGTTTATATGATGTTTTTCTTTTGTTGTTGTTCTTCTTCTTTGGGGTGGGGGTCTTTTTGGTTAATGAAAAGGGATCTAAGAGAATTATATTTTTTTACTTATAACAATGCAATGAAACATGATGATGTTAAAAATACTATTTGTCTCTCACATTTATGGTTACTAATTGGGAGAGCATTAGATTATGAATAATAATCATATTGGTCACTGGTATTATCCACAAAAATTTCTATTTGACAATTGATTTAGGACATTGAATCTTATAGTTATGAGAGATAAATAACTATAAGATTCAATGTCCTAAATCAAAGCATGTTTTATATTTTTGTTTTACATTTTTTTATTGTTTGATATCGTTTTATTTAGGTAGCATTTTTGTTGTTGTTTTATATAGGTAACATTTGATGGACAAATTGGTAAAGGAATTCAAGGAAATATTGCTATTGATGATGTTATTTTCACACCTGGCATATGTAATGGAGTGATACCAACATTCCCATCACCTACATTCAGTACTCTACCAACACCCACATACCGTAAGTCATCTTAGTATGCTTTTTTACCTTCATTGAGCATGCAATATTTTCTGAATATATTCAATGTTCAGGGCCAGCAATATATCTAATTTTGTCTCACTTGTCTGTTTTTATCTGAAGCATTTTTTAACTTGTCAGTGTGATAAGGTTATAAGGTAAATTATTGAAAAATTCTAATTGTTTGCAAAGATTGTGGGACAACCTGGGCAATAGGGAAATTTGGAAAAGCCCCTATCACTTTAAGTTGGAAATTTCCCTGGCAAGTTTTAAGCCAATTGACCTAGTGCAGAGATGGAGGGAAAGTTCTTATTCTGCTCCTTTTGCAGGGATTTTGTAGTCAAGGTGACAGGTGCATTCACCCAATCTTTATATTCTATGCTGATAATACATAGGCTAGTGCTTGGGGGTGAAATTGCTATCAACAAAAACTTAGTTTAATGAAATTATCACCTTTATATTATTTGTTTACACAGCTTGCGAATCTCTTTTAGATTTTTAGATGATACAGGAATCTTAAGGAATTACATAAATCTTCTGTATTCTATCTTTTAAGGGTTTTATTGATATTTTTAGCACCTACTCCATATGATTGTACATTTGAGAATCAGCAACAACCAATATGTAGTTGGACTCAGGACACCTCTGACCAGTTCAACTGGACACCAAAAGTGGGCAGTACTGGTTCACTCAACACAGGACCAACTTTTGATCATACATTACAAAATAGAAATGGTAAGGAAATCAATAATCAGTTTGAATAACAAGAATGTCAATAATTTAATGGGATTAAAATTTAAATTCTATTATGAAGGCAAAGGCAAGTCAAAGGCAGTTCAGACTGTGGATAAGTTAGTTAACACTTTTCTGTTTTATTAAAAGATTGTTTTATATGAAGACATATCTTGAAGAGGGGAAGCATTTTGTAGGATGCTGCCACAGAATAAAAAATATATTTGTATTATTATTGACATGCTGCATGTTTTGTTTTATTCACTTAGATCTTTAAATTATCTCAATGTAGTTGATATCAAGTGATAGCTATGTTTTTTAGTATCATGATTCCTGAGCAAGACCTTAAAACATAAGTACATGTACAAAAATAATCTTTTAAGGGTTTCTATAAATTACTTCCATGTAATGTTATGTGCTGATTTATTTTGTTTCTCTAATTAATTTGGAGGTTTATGGTGAAAATATACTTGTAATGATTAAAACCATACACTCTATAAGTTGCCACAATATGAAGATAATTTTAGTTTCATTAAAAAACTGACAATTTTTTTGAAGTTCACCTGAGGACAAATTGTCCTCAACTAATGAGCTTCTGTGATGGCCCATTGTCTGTGTGTCTGTCTGTGCATCCATACGTCAATAATTTCTTTAAACAACCGCTCCTAAACCATTTTGCAAAATTTGTTAAACTTTGCTGGGATGTTCCTTGCAAAAAAGCTCTACCAAAAATGTTCAAAGAATTAAATTCAATTAAGAACTCTGGTTGACATGGCAACTGAAAGAATACACTTAAAAGATCTTCTTGTGACAATCAAAAAAAGCTAGAGCTTAGATATTTGGAATAAAACATCTTCTAGTGGATTTCTACCATGATTGTTCAAATAGAACCCCTTGGGTCAAAATTGGCCCCACCCCAGGGGTCATTGATTTTCCATAAATGTATACAGTAAAACCTAAAGAAAAATCTTCTTGTGAAAATCCAATAGAGATAAAGTTTAGATATTTGGCCTTAAACACTTTCTAGTGGATGCCTACCAAGTTTGATCAAATGAAACCCCTAGCTCCAAAATTGGCTTGGCACCAGGGGTCATTGAGTTTTCTTATATGTACTATTGATTAATATTGTTTGTGATATTTTGATTTTCTCTATTTTTATACACCCGTTCGGAAAACGGGACGTATTATGGGAACGCCCCTGGCGGGCGGGCGGCATCCAATTTTGTCCAGTGCATATCTCCTACATGTTTGGAGGGATTTTAATGAAACTTCATAGAAATGTTCACCACTATGAGGAGCAGTGTCGCGCAAATGAATCAGGTCTCTAGGTCAAAGGTCAAGGTCACACTTAGAGCTCATTGAAAAATGCTTGGCCAGAGCGAAACTTCCACATGTATAGAGGGATTTCAATATTACTTGGCACAAATGTTCACCATTGTAAGGCGGAGTGTTGCGCGCAATATTCAGGTCCTTGCGGCCAAGGTCAAGGTCACAAATAGAGGTCAAAGTTCAGATAAAAATATGAAGATGTGTATATGGACCATTTAGTCATCATTTATTGAGGGATTGTAACACAAATTGTCATTATCAAGACTATGGCTGTGATACATATAATTTAGGTCAATATATACAAGGTCAAGGTCACTAAAGATGATGAAATATTCAGATTTTGTCTGGAGCATATCTCCTACATGCATGGAGGGATTTTAATGAAATTTCATAGAAATGTTCACCATTATGAGAAGCCATGTTACGCACATGAACTAGGTCTCTAGGTAAAAGGTCAAGGTCACACTTAGAGCTCATTGAAAAACGCTTGTCCGGAGCAAAACTTCCACATGCATAGAGGGATTTCAATATAACTTGGCACAAATGTTCACCATTGTGAGGCAGAGTGTCGCACACAAAATTCAGGTCCCTGCAGCCAAGGTCAAGTTCACACATAGAGGTCAAAGTTTAGATAAAAATATGAAGATGTGTATAGGGACGATTTAATCATCATTTATTGAGGGATTGTAACACAAATGGTCACTATCATGACTGCGGCTGTGACACATGTACTTTAGGTCAATATATGCAAGGTCAAGGTCACTAAAGATGGTAAAATATCCAGATTTTTTCTGGAGCATATCTCCTACATGTATGGAAGAATTTTTATAATACTTTATGGAAATGTTCACCACCATGATATGTATTGCTCTATGCATGATCCAGGTCAAAGGTCAAGGTCACACTTAGAGCTCATTGAAAAACGCTTGTCCAGAGCAAAACTTCTACATTCATGGGGGATTTCAATATAACAAATGTTCACCATTGTGAGGCTGAGTGTCACATGCAAAATCAGATCCCTGTGACCAAAGTCAAGGTTACACATAAATGTCAAAGTTCAGATAAAAAGCACAAATGGTTACTACCATGACTACAGGTGTGACACATTTAATTAAGGTTAATATTTGCAAGGTCAAGGTCACTGGAGATGATTAAATATCCAGAATGTCTCCGGAGCATATTTTCTACATGCATGGAGGAATTTTAATGTTACTTTATAGAATTGTTCACCACCATGAGACGTAGTGCCCTGCACATGAACCAAGTCTCTAGGTCAAAGGTGAAGGTCACAGAAAAACGCTTGTTTGGAGCAAAACTTCTACATGCATAGAGGGATTTCAATATAATTTGGCACAAATGTTCATCATTGTGAGACTGAGTACCGTGCATAAAATTCAGGTCCCTGCGACCAAGGTCAAGGTCACACATCCTGTGCATATCTTCCCTACTGATTTGTTTTAAGGTTCATTTAACAACACAGTGCCAAGAATAAAAACTTGCTTGCTGGATAACACTTATCCATAATGCCCCCATCTCCATCTAAAGCTTTCGTAAACGGGCGTATTTTGTGACTATGGCACCCTTGTTTGAGAATAGTGACAGGCTGAACTGTTTTATAAAATGGCTGCCAGAGTGCTAAAATTAGAAAATAACAACAGATTTACAACATTTTAACCACTGGTTCAATTTTGAAACAATTCTTTTAACACAAAAATTTCCTTGGTGACAAAATTGTTCACATTACGCTGGCCCTTGATTTCATATTGTGCTTCTGTATATCTTTTTAACTTTTGAATGAATTGTCTTCTTACTTGAACAACAATCTTTAAGAATAAACCTTTAAGTTAACTAGACAGACATTCACTCATAAATGACTTTGATGTTGAAGGTAAAGTTATTGATTTTTTTTTTTTTTGCTGTTTTTGGCAATAACTTTGTTATTAATGAGTGATTGTCTTCATATTAAAACACAACATTATTTAGGAAATGACCTTTATGTATATCAAACTCAAATTGACCATGGCTCATTTATGACATTGACCTTGAAGGTGAAATTAATGAATTTTTCACAGATTTTTTATGTATTTGACTATTACATAGTAAATAATAAATTGATAATTTTCATGCTTGGAAAAAACAACCTTTTGGATTATACCTTCAAAAAGGTTGAACTGACCTTGACTTTGAGCTTTAACATGACCATGACCATCGGGCATAAGGGTCAAATGATTAATTTTGGTTGAATTGTCATAATTTTTTGATTGATTTCTTCTTGGACAAAAGAAGACTTGCATATTGAATTAATGAAATGTTACATTGAATTGACCCATCTGTAAAAATTAGTGAAATTCTCTGGGTTTTTTCTGCAACTGGCTATAACTTTGTTTGTTTTTATATGCCCGAAAGAATTCGGGCATATAATTATACCCCCTGGCGTCAGTCCGTACGTCTGTTTGTTCGTACGTCCGTCAGTCCGTCCGTAAGCAATTTGGTTTTCGGAGCATAACTTAAGTTCCATTTGGCCCTAAGTATTCAAACTTCATAGGATGATTGTCCATATTGGGTAGAAGATCCCTATTGATTTTGGGGTCACAAGGTCAAAGGTCAAGGTCACTATGACCTTAAAACTGAAAACAGTTTCCGAGCATAACTTAAGTTCCATTTTGCCGACAGTGTTCAAACTTCATAGGATGATTGTCCATATTAGGTAGAAGATCCCTATTGATTTTAGGGTCACAAGGTCAAAGGTCACTATTACCTCAAAACTGAAAAC
The DNA here is from genome assembly GCF_026571515.1 of Ruditapes philippinarum. NCBI lineage: Eukaryota > Metazoa > Mollusca > Bivalvia > Venerida > Veneridae > Ruditapes > Ruditapes philippinarum. Next base: position 28,241 of record NW_026854116.1, read on the forward strand.
AGTTTCCGGAGGATAACTTAAGTTCCATTTTGCCGACAGTGTTCAAACTTCATAGGATGATTGTCCATATTAGGTAGAAGATCCCTATTGATTTTGGGGTCACAAGGTCAAAGGTCACTATCACCTTAAAACTGAAAACAGTTTCAAGAGGATAACTTAAGTTCCATTTGGCCCACAGTGTTCAAACTTCATAGGATGATTGTCCATATTGGGTTGAAGACCCCTATTGATTTTGGGGTCACAAGGTCAAAGGTCAAGGTCACTATTTCTTAGAAATTGAAAATTGTTTCTTTAGCATAACTTAAGTTCAATTTGGCCCGCAATATTCAAACTTCATGGGATGATTGTCCATATTAGGTAAAAGACTCCTATTGATTTTGGGGTCACAAGGTCAAAGGTCAAGGTCACTATGACCTTAAAACTGAAAACAGTTGTCGGAACATAACTTAAGTTTCATTTGGCCCACTGTGTTTAAACTTCGTAGTATGATTGTCCATGTTGGGTAGAAGACCCCTAATGATTTTGGGGTCACAAGGTCAAAGGTCAAGGTCACTATAACCTTAGAACTGAAAACAGTTTCCGGGGCATGACTTAAGTTCCATTTGGACCACAATATTGAAACTTAAAAGGAGGATTGTTTTGTGAAGGAGGTAAAACTTTATTTAATTCCCATGTCTTAGAAATGTTTCATCTTTACTAAAAAAAAAAAAAAAAACATTTTCGGGCATATAATGCTCCGCCTAGCGGTGCTCTTGTTATATGTCGCCTTGAAAAGACGAAATATAGGGGTTACTTTTATTGGCAGCGTTGTTGTTGGAGTCTGCATTCCGTAAGGCTTGTCAGGAGCATAACTCAATCACTATGAGTAGAATTGACTCAAAACTTACTCTGCACTTCTTATTTTTATGCCACCGCAGCATCTGCGATGCGGTGGCATATAGCGATTCACCTGTGTGTGTTTGTTTGTGTGTGTGTGTGTGTGTGTGTGTGTGTTACATAGATTATATAGTGAACTTAAAAAATCTTCTTGTAAAAAACCACTAGTCCAATTTAAACCAAACTTGGCAGGATTGATCCTTGGGTGAAGGGCTTCCAAAGTTGTTCAAAGAATTTCATTCCATGCAGAAATCTGGTTGCCATGGCAACCAAAAGGAATTATAAGAATACATTTAAAAAAATCTTCTTGTAAAGACCCAAAAGGCCTAGAGCTTAGATATTTTGCATAAGGCATTGTCTGGTAGACCTCTACCAAGATTATTCAAATTAAAGCCCTGGGGTCAAAATCGGCCCCACCCCAGGGGTCATTGATTTTCACTATATGTACATATAGTAAAAACTTAAAATACCTTCTTGTAAAGACCCAAAAGGCCTAGAGCTTAGATATTTTGTATAAGGCATTGTCTGGTAGACCCTTACCAATTTTGTTCAAATTATAGCCCTGGGGTCAAAATTGGCCCCGCCCTTGGGGTCAATGATTTTCACTATATCTACATATAGTATAAACTTAAAATGCCTTCTTGTAAAGACACAAAAGGCCCAGAGCTTAGATATTTTGCATAAGGCATTGTCTGGTAGACCTCTATCCAGATTGTTCAAATTATTAGCCCTGAGGTCAAAATCGGCCCCGCCCCAGGGGTCATTGGTTTTCTTTATATGTATATAGTATAAAAACTTACAGTAAAAACGTAAAAAAAATTCTAGCAATTGACAAATGCTAGAGGTTATATATTTTGCATGAAACATTGTGAAGTGAACTTCTAGCAAGATTGTTGAAATTATAGCCCTGGGGTCAAAATTGCCCCCGCCCGGGGGGTCATTGATTTTCAATACATACCTATAGTAAAATATAAAAAAAACTTATTGTCTGAAGGTACAAGGCTTAGAGCTTTAATATTTGTTAAATGATATCATCTATAGGTACTCTACCAAAGTTGTTCAAATTTTGCCTTTAGTGTCAAAACTAGTCCTGCCCTGAGAGCTATAGGTTTTCCTTATATGTATATATATAGTAAAAACTTAAAAAATCATCTTCTATAAATTAACAAAGGCTAGAGTTAAGATATTTTGCATGAAACATTATGTAATGAACCTCTGACAAGATTGTACAAATTATAGCCCCTAGGGGTCATTGATTTTTACTATGTACATTATAGTAAAAATTAAAATTTTCTTGTCTGAAGGTACAAGGCCTAGAGCTTTGATATTTGGTATATAATATCTTCTATGGGTCCTCTTCTAAAGTTGTTTTTAATTATGCCCCTAGTGTTAAAATTGCCCTGCCCCAGAAGCGATAGTTTTCCTTATATGTATAAAGCAAAAACTTGAAAAATCTTCTTCTCTGAATTGATAAAGGCTAGAGGTTAAATATATGGCATATGATTTTGCGAAGTGAACCTTTACCAAGGTTGTTCAAATTATAGCCCTGTGGTCAAAATTGTCCCCGTCCCGGGGGTCATTGATTTTCATTATGTACATATAGTAAAAAAATAAAAGATATTTTTGTCTGAAGGTTCAAGGCATTGATGCTTTGATGTTTGCTATATTATATAATCCCTGGTATACAGAGGAATGTCCGATAAAAGAAAATGTTGTTTTTAAGTTGTTTGAAATAATTTCTGTAATAATCCATGTGATGTTAATAGAATAAATATGGTAAAAGCAAGATCAGATTATAAAACTTTTATTGAGAAAATGTAGTATGATTATGATAAGCAGAAAAAACAAATGAATTTGAAAATTGCAGGCTAAAAAAATGCACGACTTTATTGGAACATGCTAAAGGAAGCTTCCGGTATAAGAAATGCAAATATATTCGCGCTGTCAGTTTTTTGAGAGATATTTTAAAGCTGTAAATTTAATCCGGAAAATAGATTTTTTGTACCGACGAGGGACATTTTAGGAACTTTAATTTTAACAAATATGAAAATAATGAGTTTATGGTCATGTTTAAGGAGCTAAATATTGAACTTTCTTCGGACGAGATAATAGCAGTAATTAAGAAATTAAAATATAATCGCTCAGCCGGACCGGATTTATTACTTAATGAATTTTTTATTGCTGGCAGAGACGTGCTCGCACCATATATTTGTTTGTTATTTAATAAAAGTTTTGATTTAGGATATTTTCCGGAGCGCTGGTCCGAAGGTTACGTAATTCCTACATAAAAAAGGCATTAGAATGTTGAAAACTACAGGCAAATTAAGTAAGATAAATAATAGGCTGAAATGTTATAATGTATATATTGAAGCGCATACTGGTTTTAGGTCTGAAAATATAGATAATGTTTTTGTATTAAATGGTAAATTAATTTCGCATTTCATTAATCAAGGAAAACAATTATTCTGTTTATTTGTTGATTTTAGCAAAAGCATTCGATTATGTAGTCAAAGAAAATATGTGGTATAAGCTTATAAATCTAGGATTACGTGGTAAAATTTTGAAATATTATTCAGTCAATGTATGAAAATGTGAAATCAAGGGTTAAATATTTAAACAAATTAAAGTGTTGAATTCACATGTGCTCTTGGTGTAAGACAAGGAGAATGTTTATCACCTTTTCCTTTTTTCTATGTTGTTAAATTTGACCTTGAAGATAGTTTTATACATAGTGATGTTGAAGGCATTGATGTAAGCATGTTTAAATTATTTTTGCTCTTATATGCTGATGATATTGTTATTTTTGCTAACTCAGCAGTTGAATTACAGAATTGTATCAATTTATTAAGTGATTATTGTGACACTTGGAAGTTAAAGTTAATGTAGAGAAAACAAAAATAATGATTTTCAAGAAAGGTGGAAGACTTCCTGATAACCTCATGTTTTTTATTATAATGAAAATTTAATTGAAGTTGTGAATAAGTTTACATATCTAGGTATTGTTTTTACGTGTGGCGGTTTCTTTTACTACTGCACAAACTAAATTATCAGATCAGGCTCAGAAAGCCATTTTTAAATTAAATAAATATTTTATAAGTTTAAGTTTTACATTACATTAAACCTAGACATAAGTTAGAGTTTTTTTTGATGTTTTAATTGCACCTATATTAAATTATGGTAGTTGGAAGTTATGGGTTTTAGTTTAAGCCAGTCAATTTGAAAGAACACATTTGCAGTTTTGTAAACAGATTTTAGGGTGTTAGAAAACAACCCAAAATGACTTTATTTACGGTGAACTTGGAAGAAATATCTTTTCAGTGTAGACACTTGTTTTTAATATCATTAAATACTGGATTAAAAATTTTAAGAAGTAACGAGAATAGGTACATTTATAAGATATATCAATTGCTTGAAGAATGATTTTGAAAAATAATCCAACTAAAGTTAATTTGGTGTTCACGATTGATAAAATGTATTATGTGTCTTTTAGGTTTTTATGAAGTTTGGTTACAGCAAAATTTAGGAAATGCAGACATATTTCTAGAATTAGTAGAAAACAAAGATTAAAATAATAATTTGTTCAAAACTGGCATGATAGGATACAAGTTCACTACAAGCATTATTTTATAGAAAATATTAGCAGTTTTCAAGTTTCAAAGAATATCTAGATCACATTACAGCTTTAATAAGTTTTGTTTTTCATTGATAAGTTTTAAGAGTGTCTTTCTCACAGATTGCCAAAATTAGGAGGCAGGGTAGATGGACTAAAGACCATTAAGGAACACCAATTGAATGGAAAAAAAATGGTACTATATGTAATATGTTAGAAGACGTAAATATCATTTTTTTCTTGAATGTTTCATTTGTAACACTGATTTAAAGGGAAAATATATTATTATCATAAAAGATATTGGGAAGCAACTTTAAATGAATTGATTTTAAATTTATTTGAATTTGTTAACAATAGAAAATGTAAAAATTGTTAGGAAACTTGGAAAATTTATGTTATTTTAAGCTTTTGAAAAAGCGAAATAATGTTGTTGTAAATCGGAGTAATTTGCGCGTAGAAAACAATTATTAATTTTTTTTTTTTTTTTCACCTCTTTTCAAATCTCGAATCCTATTTTAAGATTTACATTCTTAAATTAAATATTAAGTATTTAATTACTTTTTAATGAAAATATTAAAGTGAAAATACTTATGAAATACTTACGATATCTCCCTTAATATTGGTTCTTGGGAAATTTCGTCTCGTCAAGAAACCAATAGGCTTGATATGGAGGTCGTTTAGACATTTTAATGAACTAGAGAGATCGGTTTAAATATATCAAATATAATTTATAGGAATACCATGTATATCAATATGAAATCTGCCGCTTACATCCGTAAGACGTAATTGTTTGGTGTTGCCGTGCGTGGGTGCCGTGGCGTGCGCGGCGTGAATGTGTGCGCGCGTGTGGTGTGTTATGTTCTTATGTTTGTAATATTCATTGTTCGAACCCTTCTCCAATTATTGATGTTTAGGGTACATTTTTTTTTTAGCTCCACCTGAGCATATGCTCAGGGTGAGCTATTAGGGATCACTCTTGTCGTCGTCTGTGTCGTCCGTCGTACGTTCGTCCCGTTGTCCCGTTCAACACTTTTTCCAAATGACATTCTCCTCTGAAAACCATTAAGGCAGAAAACCCCCAAATAGCTCTAGAACTTAGTGTTTTTGGCATTGAAACTCGTCCTATGTTGAGTGTCCTTACCAAGTCATTGTTCAAATAAAAGCCCTGGGGTAAAATTGGCCCCCCCCCAGGGGGGGTCCCTTGAATTTTTCCCCTATATTGCAATATAGTTAAAAACTTTAAAAAATCCCTTCTTTTAAAGAAACCCCAAAGAGCTAGGACCTAAGGATATTAAGCATTGAAAACATTTCTAATAAGTTCCCTTCAAGATTGTTTTCAAATAAAAGGCCCTGGGGTCAAAATGGCCCCGCCCCAGGGTCATTGATTTTTCCCTATATGCATATAGTTTAAAAAACTAAAAAATTCTTTCTTTTAAAAACCAAAGAGGCTAGAAACATCTTCTAATAAATTGCATCTTAAGATTATATTAGTCATGAAACTATAATCTTCTAAATCAGGTCCTACCAAGTTGTTCAAAAAAAGCCCTGGGGTCAAAATTGGCCCAGCCCAGGGGTCATTGATTTCCCTATATACATGTTAGTTAAAAACTTAAAAATTCTTCTTTTTAAAGAACCCAAAGAGTAGAGCTTTAAGAATATTTAGCTGACACATCTTTCTAAGGGTTCTAAAAAATTGTTTTCAAAAAAAAGCCCTGGGGTCAAAATTGGGCCCCCGCCCCCAGGGGGTCCATTGATTTTTTCCCTTTTCATATAGTAAAAATTTAAAAAATCTTCTTTTTAAAGAACCTTAAAGAGGCTATACCTTTAAGATAAATTAAGCCATGAAACTCTTCTTCTAATCAGTGTGTCTACCAAGAAATTGTTCCCAAATAAAAGCCCCCTGGGGTCAAAAAATTGCCCCAGCCCCAGGGGTCTTGATTTTCCCCTAATATACATGTAAAATAAAAAAAAACTTTAAAAATTTTTTAAAAAAACCCAAAGGCCCAGAGCTTAAAAAAATTTTAGCTTGAACCCCATTCTTCTAATGGGGTCACCAAAATTTTGTTTCAAAAAAAAGCCCTGGGGTCAAAAATTTTGGGCCCCCCCCC
>NW_026854117.1:0-72407 GCF_026571515.1 Ruditapes philippinarum
GGAAATTTCTTACAAATCATAGTGACAAGGTAGTCCTGAGGAAAATTATATATTTATATATTAAATTACACTTTTATAGATAATACGATATTTGAAATATAGGCAATTTCTCGGTGCACGTTACAGCATTAATAACATCAAAATTACAAGAGAATTGCAGACTTGGTTTTATTGAGTCTGTACATGAATATTGAATTTAGAAACAAAAAGGCAAAACACAGACATATACAAGGGGAAGTCAGAAAATATCCGGACTTTTGACTCGTTCTCGAAAACCATTCAAAATCTTTCTACTCTTTTTCAAAACATTCTCCACCTTCATGTACGTCTACGCACTTTTGCCATCTTCGTGGGAGCTTTTGGATTCTCGCTGTGAACCATGACGTAGACTTATGTTTTAGGTACTGTGTAACAGCAGATATCAAATCCGCCCTTGTCTTATATTTCTTTCCAGCAAGCAATGTTTTCAGTTCTGGAAACAAATAAAAGTCACAGAGGGCGTGGTCTGGGCTATAAGGAGGGTGAGACAACAACTGCCATTTGTAAGAGTTGATAACATTCACTGTAGCTGCGGCTGTATAGGAGGGGGCGTTATCGTGAAAAAGGAGGGCAATTTTCTGTGCTAACCTGGGAAGCATTTGCTTTAGCTTTTCTCTGAGAGTTTTCAGAATGACTTCAGAATAGTATTTGGCGGTGACAGTTTGATCTATTGGCATGAAATGAGTGAGTATCATTCCTCGTGAATCCCAAAAGGCAAGAAGCATGACTTTGCCAGCCGAAGGAGACAGCTTAAACTTTTCAGGAGGTGGGGAACCAGCTCGTTTCCCCTGCTTGGACTGAGCTTTTGCCTAAGGTTCGTAATAATGAACCCACATCACATCTCCAGTGATAATGCGGTTCAAAAACTTATCTCCTTCACGATTAAAACGACTTAAATGTTCTTTTGCATTGGTTGCTCTGGTTTGCCTTTTGATCTGCTGACAGCCGTCTAGGCACCCACCTGACACTTACCTTGCTCATGCCTAAGTGTTCGTGTAAAATCTTGTGCCAATGCCTTACCGATGCTAAACTTGTTGGCTACCTCCTCCAAAGTTACTCGACGATTTTTGTTGACAAAAGCCTTAACATTTGCTACCATTGTTGGGGCCATCGCCTCAACTGACCGCCCAGTCCTGTCACAAACACGTGTTCTGCCTTCACGAAACTGAGAAACCCAGTTGTAGAAGGTTGAACGTGATACACATTTATCAGAATTTTTTTTAAGCCCTTGAAAGATGTGGCACGGCTTTTCACCTTTTTCAACCAGAAACTTTATTACTCTAACAATGAGTCCATGATAGACGAAACACCTATCATATATAAGAAGACAAAATACTGTGTATACACAACTATCATTTCAAATAAACTGACCACGTTATTGGTGAATGAAAGTAGTTTTTAGCCAATATATAATGTGTGTAGATAGCTGCACGTGGAAAGAGAGGACCATGAAAAGTCAGGATATTTTCTGACCGTCCTTCGTAAGTATTCGAAACAAGGAATTTCCTCACACGTAGAACCATGCTCATTTCTATGCCGTAAACAAATTTAGAAAAAGGAAAACCTTCGGACATTTATACTTCAAATACTAAATGCGGTGAGGGTAAATTATTTTATACGTAGTTTAACATCTGGTTCATATTGTGTTCTACCCATTTAAACGCTGTTTAACATGCAGCAAACACGTGAAAGTTAATTATTAATGATTGAGCGATTTTGTTTTTGTATTACACCTCCTTGCTCCCAGTAGAAAATCTCATTAACAGGTTTGTGGAAAAAAAGAGTGAACGAAATAGTTCACATTCTTAGCATTATGAGAAAACCACACATCCCAAATGATGTAAAATCTTTTTGTTGTTACAAATGCATCTAGATTTTTGTTCCAGGTTAGCCTTTATCTTGTTTATTCTACTTTTTTCTCCTACTGTTTATTTTTTTAATGATCAATTATTTGCACGTTTTTAATATTTCTTATATTTCTCCATTATATGCCAATATGCTATTGTTTTGTTGCTTTTTTCATTGTTATTATTGTTGTTTATATATGTAACTTTCCTAACATCTTATATTTTAATCTTTCAATCTATTCAGTTCTAACAGTTTTATTTGCGTTAAAGATGCATTTGTCCTGCTACTTATGATATTGTGCCGCTTTTATTGTAATGTCATTGTTATGTTTATAGATGTTACCATAACGATAGCCATATAAACAGAAATGCGGATGTCTTAAAATGTCAAAATGCAGATATTTTAGTATCTTTTTTTTTAAATCTTCTTTGATTTATTTCACCAATTAAGACATCATTTAAATGCTTATCTATTGATGTTGTTCAAATTTGAACCAACTTTAAGATAAAATCAATAATAAAAATCATTGTTATCGTTAAGTTTCTTGTAAGATTTGTCATAATGCCATATAATTAATTTCCTGCTTTCAAAGGAAATGTCAAATGTCAATCGATAGATAACCTGAACATTTATTAATTGAAGTTGGCTGTAAATTTATCTAAACATTTTAAAGATAAAAAAGACATATTGACTTTGAGCTTTTTGAAATAACTAACGTCGATTTCTTAACTTGGAATTGCTATTCAAAAGTTGTCATGTTAATTACCGCCTACACATTTATTTTAGTGTAACAAATATGTCGATCTTAGTTTTGATTACAAGAAATGAGGAAAATTAATATTTTGTCTGGACTGGACAACTGTAATATGAAAATGATTGAGCGTTCATTACCTGATTTGCGGAAAATCACTTATAGAAATAATCTGGTTTCGATAACGTGTAACATGGAAAATAACAAAAGTCACGTTAATCATTCCAATGTGTGTAATATTAACTATTTAAAATACAAAAATATGTTGATTGGACTGCCTTAAATGCTATAAACACAAGTAACTCTTGAATATTGTCTCCTTTTGTAAAAAGGAAATCAACAGTTTTGAATAAAACCATCAATGCATATATTTTTCCATCACAAAAATGTACTTTGTTACATTATTTTTTATTCCATGTGTCATTTATGACAAAACTTTTCTTATTTTTACAGTTACGGAAGAAGAAATACACCAATGGTAAGACAGTCTTGTTTATAGGTTTTGCTTGAATGAATTCATCTAGTTTGTAAAATAGAGACAAAAACGGAATCTCTAAATCACGCCGAATTCGACTAAATTGAACATGTTGCAAGTTCGTTTAATATTAATAATTTAAATCTGTGGAATTCTAGGCGAATGTAACTATTATATGTATTTTTTTCATTTTAATCAACTTTTATCATACATATATATGTCCCAGTTGATTATTAGACATAATGATATCAAAAAGTTAAGTGACTTGCATGAAATAATCTGATAAAGATATTGCTATATACTATAAATTATTAAGTAAATATATTGAATTGTTACGAGTATTATTTTATCTTCAATTATTAGGTATAAAGGTTTTATGAAAGACTGTCCAGACGGTAAACTTACGCTAGAGGTAAGGACTTTCAATGTCAAAGTAATATAAATTATCCATCTATACATGCATGTATTCAACTATCAGGTGATTCATTTCTTTGACGTGTCAGACAATGTGAACAGACCAAAAATTTAACAATTTCACTCACAGGATCTTAAATATATGCCAGCTAAAATGTTGTTTTTGTCTTTGTTTTGTTTTTTATTTTGTTTCATTTTTTCCTTCATTTAATGGAAAATCTGAAAGTCTTTCAATGTCATATTCAAAATTGTTTTTTTACATATTTATACATGTTCATATTTATTTACAGCTTGTCTTTCAATTTCAGGGCTTTACTAAAATATATAAACAGTTCTTTCCATTTGGTGACCCTAGTAGATTTGCAACATTTGTGTTCAACGTCTTTGACAAAAACCATGCAAGTATATTGGATATAGAAATAACATAACTAAACATGAAGTAATTCTAAACTATACCTTTAAGAAGATCAGTCAGTTTTTGTCAAAACGGTTGATGAATTGCCAGATCATATTTGTGTAAATATGTTGTATATGTTTTTGTTTTGAAATGTGATTTAAACTGGTAATTAGAAAATATGAATTTACTTCGAATTGTTAGTTTAGTTTAAATTCATATAAATTTGAACATACATGTTTTTGTTTTCAGGATGGTTATATTGAATTCCATGAATTTCTCCAAGCTTTGTCTGTGACTTCAAGGGGAAACGTAGAGGAAAAACTTCAATGTAACTATATATCATAAACCTTATGAAAGTATTTTTGATAATTTCAGTATGTGTTGTTTTATTTTATTTTTTCATTAGGTTAATCGCCTTTAATTACATCTTCACATATTATTTTCTTTGTTCACTGATGCTACTTATTACTTGATTTCATGTAAAGAGTTTGCTGGTTTGTATTGAGCTTAATTTGTCTACTGTTATATTGCTATTATAGGGGCATTCCGGTTGTATGATTTAGACAGCGATGGGTTTATTACTAAAGATGAACTCCGAGACATTGTAGAATCAATTTACAAAATGGTGGTAAGTAGATTTAATATGGGAGCAGCATCATTACTTTGTATACAAGATTCAAGTTAATTAAGCTTTTATTCTATTTGAACACAATTATACACGCAATCTTCATTACAAAGTTCGGGTGAGATGCTTGAATTGTTCCGTTTTGCAGTAACAGAATCCTGTTGCAAGGACGTTGAGTATAGCCACATAGATATTTTTTACAATGCACTTCTATTTCAGAATAATATAACTTTTATGTGGCCATAGTATCATTTCATATCAAAGATTTGAAATGCATTCTAAGATACATTTTCAATATTTACATTTACATTGTATCCACTTGGTCTTTAATACTATTCAATATGTCCAATTGTTATACGATTCTATATGATTCCGCAGGGAAATGCAGTGAAACTTCCGGAAGAAGAAAACACACCAGATAAAAGAGTGAACCGAATATTTGACGTAATGGATAAGGTCAGAACAAATAAGTGCAAAACTTAATTCTGTCATAATATAATAAATAAATTTTACTAATAGTGTACATAATTTAGTATCATTATCTAATGAAATCTAAAGAAAATAAAAGTGATATGTACAAGCACAGGCACGAGTATCGGACTTGGGATGAAAATATGACCACAGTGATAAAAGACCTTTGTGTTCATCTTAAATGTGTCAAAAAGAAAAAAGTGACATATGAGTCCCCTTAAAAATATATTATAAGTGAAGAGAAGGCCAGAAACTCAAGATTCTAGTCTACGAGCAAGGGGTTTATTGACGAACTTTTATCACCATTTAACGTTATATTAAGCTTCCAAATGAAACCAATCCCAAGGCTCTAGCCCTTCCCGTTCATCAAAATATTTATCAGCAAACGAGCGCATCCATGCTTAAACTCCCAGGTAGATAGAAAAGTGGCACAACGATTCGGTACGTAAACATAGATTAATTTATGTTTGTCAGCCGATTACGAGTCCAAGTCAATTGAATTTACTAATTAATATTACTAACTACATTAAAATGGGCCCAATTCACAACCGTCAGTAGCATCTGATACACGCGAAATTCGAGTTTCAAACCTCTACACGTTTTTTTCGATTGCTTTCTACGCCATCAGCTGTTCTGTATTTTGTAACGAGTCTGATTGGCCAATAGGAACAAACCCAAGGATGCCTAATGGCGTGGAAAGCAATGTGGTTTTTCACACCTTTAAGATGAACACAGAGGTCTTTTATCAATGTGGTCATATTTTCTTCCCAGGTCAAATAGACAAGTAGTAAATAACGTCTCATTGTATATGTTATTAATAAGTATTTAAAAAGAGTCTTGTACAAAAAGGCTTTAAAATGTTTAACCGGAAAGCATGAGAAATATGCTGACCACATTTTTGTTTTACATTGCAGAATCATGACGATAAGTTAACATTTGATGAATTCCTTGAAGGGTCAAAAAAAGACCCAACAATTATACAAGCTTTAACAATTTATGATGGATCACATGTAACAACGTGAGATATCAAACATAATATTTCTTTTGAACAAAAACAAAACAAAACTGCTACAAACGTGTCAGTGTTGTTTTCTTTGCAATGAGGAGGGATTAAATTTGAATTTTGACCTTTGCTTGGCACACTAAACAACTGGGTCCATTTCGGCTTTCACGAATGTATGTAAACAGCTTTAAGGCAATGAGATGTTAAAGTTGAGCATTTTGTTCTTCGTGTATATATAAACTGTGAAAACATTGCTCAGTGTTTTATATTGGATACTATTTATCTAATTGCACGTTTTTTCTCGAAATTTCCTTGAAATTAGCATTTTTTTAATGTTTTAAGACAATATTTACTGGATCACTTTAATTTATTTCTTTCAAAGGTATTAAAATTCGTTTTCTATTAACAATATATTTTAGTTATTTGAATAACAACTGTAGCATTTGCATGACGGTTAAAAAAATAAGATATAATGACTATTTATTTTTATGCTGTCAGGAAAGCCAAGTTATTATTTTCTGTTGTTTTTTTCCGTATGACTTTTGTTAAACATTACATTATTGTTAAACAAATCTATATCACTTTTTGTATTTTTAAATTTTACACGCTACAAAATATAAATAATGTTTGCTTTTTTGATTTGCAATTATACACTTTAACATGAAAGTCAAGGAGGAAAATATTGTCAAAATGTCTTAACAGATTTCGGCAAAATAAGTTTATTCATTGTGTATATTTAAGCCCATTCCTCATTTACTCTTTTACTTGTTATTTGGTTTGTTAATAATTTGAATTATGTATGTGTTAGGTGGACAATGTGCTTAGAAATGTTGATGATTATACTTGTAAAGTAATATTTAAGTTATATCTTGCAAATCAGATGTACCACTTGTTTTGGTAATTATTTATATTTATAATTTTAGCATGTCGTTAATCAACAAATCAACATGTAGTTATTTGATTCGAATTAACACAATAAAGTTATGTACAGGAATTGAAATATAAAATATTCTTCAAAATATTCAATAACTCTGTTTCATATTTTTAGATATGGCCTAGTTCAATAAATCAGTAGATCTTCACAATTAATCAAAATTATGTTTTTAATTCAATAAAAGCTCTCATTTCCAATGCAGTCTATAGTTCGACAAAAATCGTTTGTTGAAACATTTTTTAAATGTATCTTAATCATTGGAAAACCAAAATTAGTTTTAAAAACTTCTATTTTTGTGATTTTCTGAAAACAAAAATCTTCCAAACTCAAGTATCAAAATTATGATAATAGGAATAATGCATATACTTTTCTATCATGAAAGCTAATTCATTTTTGATGTACATCGAAGTTTATTTAATAAAACATGTACTCCTTTTTTATTAGTTATGTGGCAATTAAAATACTGTAAGGTCTTACATTTTGTAAATAAGCGTTGTTTCAGTTAAATTAATCCACACTATGTGCTTGTGAAAATCAAAATATGACAGCAAATTACAAAAAGAAGTATCTGTAAGTCATTTAATATTAAAAGCAGTTTTGTTACTTACTTTTTTGTAATTTTATATTCTTATTATAGCCTGCTTAATTTGCATTATAATAGCGAACCTTTTAGGGCCTTAATTATGCCCAGCATTGCCTTAAATTGCATCAGCGTCTGATCTAGTTTATATAATCTAATGTTACAATACTTCACGAATAACGACAATTTCAAACTTAAAAAAAAAGAATGTCGGCGATCAAAACTTATTGATAAAATATCTAGCTGTATAAAATTGCTATTTAGTTTATTTTTTATATTCAGTGGCATAAAAGTGACATATTGGATTATTGTTTATACGTTATGAAACATCAAATTTATTATTTCTCAATTTATTAATCTTTCATAGATTTCATACTTACATATCACACTATTAGTAAAAGGTTCAACTCAGATTTCTTTCTTATGCACTGTAAGACATTTCTTTACACAAAACAGTACTGTAAGCAATTCGAACACACGATTTACTTTTATTGAAAATAAAATATAATATACCTTTGTTCTGTAGTTCTTGTTTATTTGTCATCGCTCATAAAGTTGACTTTCATGAAGTAGGTGTTTTTTAATCATATATCTCGATAAATACAACACTTTTTAAATAGTGTAGGAATTACAATTTACCATAACTTGAAAAAATTCGTATTTCCTTAAAGTATATAATGTTGCATGAATAGTAGTCGGCCACATGCTGAGAAATTTGTAATTATGGGTAAGTTACCCAGGAGAACTAGTTAAATGCAGATTGACAAATTAATGTATTTAAATCGGTTTGAACTTTAACTTCGGTATTGGCACCAAGAATATAGTGTACTTGAGAAAAAAAATGGTTCAATATAGTGCTTCCATAATGTGTAATTCTAAATTGCGATCGAAAATATTATATATGCTTGTATTTTGCTAACTGTATTGGTTACAAATTTTGAAAATAATATCGAATAAAGAAACAGTGTCGACTTTAAGTATATTAAGTAATGAAGTGTATGAAGTGTACACTTCAGCTTGCTAAACCTGTTAGCTTTGTATTTATAAGGGTGTCACATAATGCAAATACGAAATTATAATTAAATAGGAATATCTGATTACTACATGCCAGACAAAAAGACTTTTAATACAATGACATACTCACTTTTATGCCATTTCCTATTTACAAATGCAACTATGAAAAGAACCCTGATATTTAATCAAGTACATTTCTATCAATTACAGGTATAAGATATCAATCCTTTTCCATTCATTAATAATTCATTCATTTATGAGATTGTTACTGAACTGAAAGTGCATATTACTAATAAATATCTAGAAATTACCTTGCAAAATGTTTATTGACAACATCCATGTGTTGTTAACGTAGAAGGCACTTTTTACCTCTGTAATATTCTTGGAAAATATTTTTTCACAGTAACCGCATTATAAGTAGTTCACCAGAACAACATATTGCAATGCAATCAAATTACTTTCTATGTCAGATGTTTTTAGATATTAAGTAAGTGTTTGTACGCGTAATTTCTTTTTACATTTTATATACATAAGTTTAGGATTTTTAATAGAACAGTCTCATGTACAGTTTCAAACAAAGTTTAACAAACCAAGGCTGCAATTTTTTATAATATTTTCCTGTTTTTATTACTTCCGAGGGATCACGTTTTTCCAGATATTAATAAGGCACAAGACGAAAAAGAGATTGTTTCCATAATGCGTGCCAACTCATTTCGGAAGTAAGGTTTGAAGCATTATCAAAAATAATTCACTAGATATTCGTTTCATAGAAGATACGTACTATTTACTCCGATTGAACATCTTAAATGGACTTGACTTAACTCTGGACAAAATCATTTTTCTTATACTGGGAATTTTTCAAAATATTTGCTAACTGAACAGTGTAAAGAACATAATCAGGCGTTCGGAAATGCCCTCTGATCTTGGGCTGCACCGGTCGCATCGGTAATCTGAAGGCTAGAGATTAAATCAAACTACATCGGAAGGAATAAGTAAATCAAATATTGCTTTTGTTGTATAGGAAGGTGGGATTTTCATAAAAAGGAAAAATAATTTATAAATATATTGTTTACAAGTCCAATTGATATTTAAGTTTTGAAATAAATGAGTCGAGTTATGAGTCGAGATTACCTTTTACCTTTTTAGATATTTCATAGTTTGGTTGATTTAAAATCTCATAATTTTCTATGACAGTGAATTAGTTTGATGATCTATAATAAACACTTAGAACGCTTCTTTTCCCTGAAACAAAGTGGTTTATGAGCTGTAAAATGTATTATATGACTGCTTGCTAATGGAGAACAGAATAATTACCATGTAAAACAACAATTTCTAGAGAGAAAATCCTTGAGTTCTATGATATTCGCGTAAAAACCAGACCTTAACAGTACAATTTTACAGTTGTTTAGTGTAAGCAAAGCATGAACATAGACATAATAGGTCAGAAACAATGCTTTATTAGAAACAAAAGAAACAAGTATATCTACCTTATCAATTCCTTTTTAAAATATGAAAAAGAAATATTAATGATATTAAAGTCATGTATTTTAGCGTAGAATGAAATTATTGCAACAAAAGATAAAGAAACCAGATAAGAGAAATGCACAAAGGGCTGTCATTTATTGATCCGGGTTGTAATTGTCATATAATTTGGCTATTAATCCGCGGTATAAGTAAGTCCATAAAGGTTCTTCTTTGAAAATAGCTACGATTTAAACTGCTTAATATAAAAAGTACTTTATTACACCTTAAATATCTCTCTCGTTTAGTTTGTCAGTACAAATGTATAACTTAGTCATTTCATCTACTGTAACAGATGACTACTTTTCGTAAACTTATTTTAATATTAAACATTTAAAGAAACATCTATAGATGTACATACTACTTTTTTTGATCGAAACTCTTTTAACAAATGATTGAAAAGATTTACGGAATGTTTGATTGCTGGATTCGTGTTCGTAGTTCGGTGTTGCTGAGATTTGTTTGGGGTTTCTTTCATTGAATGCCTCCTTTCCTTGTTGATCTTTGTTATCATTCTTTAACTTGATAAGCTGTTGACTGCAAATCTATCATTGTTGTTAGTTTATGTAATTAGAGACACTCTTAAAATATTTGAATATTAGCTAAAGTACAACTTCTTGTCTTGATATACAAAGATTAACAAATAAGGCCACATACTATGAATCCAAACAAAACCTGCCGGCAAGGAGCCCAGGGGAAAGGGCCAAGCACTGATGGGACAATGTTATAGATAATAAACAATTCAATAAAGAAAAATATAAGGAAGGTAACGAATTTAAAGGCACGCACAAGGACAAGGTTGTATGAAAAGGAACCGGAGAACTAGAAATAAGGGGAAACTTACCCTTGACGACAGAAAATATGAAGCAATAAAACAAGAAAAAGATATGACACAGAGGGGCGCCACCTTGAAAAGGTCAGCAGCAAACGCACTACTTGGGAGTTTAAATCAGATAATAATGCACCCACTCTGAGAACATGCTCCTGTGTTAAACTAGACAGTTTTTTTATAAATTATTCCCAACTAAATGGAATTCTAAAATTTGTTAGTTATGGTTACCAAAGGTGAAATACGTATACCACAGAAATGATTATGTAGAAATATATAAAAAGTTAACGCAATGAGCATAACAAAAGTAATCAGTGTCTTCAAAGAAGACAGAATATCACCCAAATAGGCCCGAGTAAGCAAGGCAGAATACAAAAGTCAAGACGATTCAGTCCCGATAGGTTTAAAAAACTGTCTTGACCATCATCACGTTTCCAATTTGGTCCGACAGATGTAATAAAGTTGAACGAATTGGCCTTCTGCAAACCTGTTTAACACTAAGGTTGCGGTTTGTCTTAAAACAAAAGTGTCATTACTTCTTTTAATATAACGTTTGATAGTATTAGAATAGACAAAAAATACCATCACCCAAGACTTACGAAGTTTGACATCACATATTCATTCATATAAATCAGGCTTGCTAATCCTTAGTCGCAAAAGAATTTTCTAATCGCTATTGAATATCTAAATGAAATCGAAATAACTATAATTATAAAGTTTTGTGAAATATGTTTGTTATTCATGATAACAGTAACGCTGTTTGGTAAACTCGTTAGTGATGAACATATTCTATTCGTTAAAATCGTTTCCATTATTACAAGCCCTAGCTATCTAATAAACTGGAATATACATATGTCACGTAAGATGTGGCATGGGTTACATTTCCGTCTAAATGACGATGCTTCACTATATCAAAGTCAAAGTCATCTCACTTATTATAGATTTTTGTCTGAAAAATATTGTTATTGACTGTTAAAATGATGATGTAAAACTTCAAGAATTTCTTTTATTCAGTTGTATTTCATACGGATAAATCTAAAATATCAAATGTTTAAAAGAAGTTTTTAGTTAACCACGAATGTTATGAGAATTAATCTAAGAAACAATTATTGTTGTTATAAGATGATGATTCATATTCATAAACATGAAGAATGGAACTGAAATCTAGACTCAGTCAATACATCGCTGTAATCCCTTTAAGCAATACATTGTAAGGGAAACCACTAAATAATTACCAATAAAGTGTTACGAAAGACAGTTTGATGCCTGTTTTGCAGATTATGTTTGTAGTAAATTACAGCAAATGATACTTGGATTTCGGTCTACACACCTAAAAGACAAGCTTGTATTGATTTCGCGTAAATCATTCTTAAGACGTATAATGCTGAGATATGCTATATGTATATGAAGCATTTCCTGGAAAAAAATATAACTAAACTTTCTGTTGTTCCTTGTTTGCATATTTACAAAGTTCACTGTTTATTATTACTATGTTTTAATATATCCTATATTTTACATTTTAAGTGAATATTGTAATATTTCCGTACATTCAATTTTCTTTGATTCCTTTATATTTACATTTAAGTATTTCATGTATTGAAAGAAATAAACATCAACGCAGTTTATCGCCACTATTGCTAATTATATATTTCTATATTTTAACCAATCACATTATATTATGTATGTATGATAATGATTAATGCCCATTTATAGTTAAGATAAAAGTTTGTCAGTATTAAAATACTTTCATCTACTGACATATTTCCATGTGTAACATATATTTTTACTCCAACTGGTCATAAAATAGATAACTTGGCATGTAATGTAAATGCTTCCTGGAAATGTAAATGATCCTTATTCACATAATAACGACTGTATTCTGTACGCGCACTGATACATTAAGTAATAATAGCTCATGTCCTTAGCTGAACTGATAAGATCGTTTACTTCCGACTTCAAACCACTTTCCCTTTAATGATGTGGGTCCGACCCCCACAAGGGACTTTGGATTCTTTCATGTCAGGAAATTATTTAGCTAGTCTAGCTAACGGAACGTCGGAGAAGTATAGAAATGAAGACGCAACAAGATACCAAGACGTTAAAAGCACTGATGATACACCAAAGTCTATATTACAATAGCATAAAATCTTTTGACATTATTCATTCTTTGTTCTTGATACTATCAATTCTCATTTTTTTATGAATTATAAAACTATAGTACAAGAGTTACAAAATGACAAGAATATATGTTCTCTGGCGTCCAAAACAAAATCAGAAGCGCGAGAAATGTTGCACTTCAAGTCATCTATAATCTCTAAATTCTAATGAGTCCAAAATTTCTATAAATTGTGTTGTTCTTTGGTTTTGTGGAATTTCTACTTTTTACTATTATCATTTTAATTATAACCAACGCAAAGAAAATGAAATGCCAATTCATAAAATTTAAAGACAATCTCTTATATTGAGAGTATGGATTAAAATATAATTTAATTAAAGTTGTAAAGACACAAAAACACTTTAAGGACAAACAAAACTATTTAAAATGGGGTGTCTATCAGCTTAAAAAAAGATTTTATTTATTCAAGACGATTTGTCTGAAGGACATTTTTATCCAAACAACATTTAATTCATAAATTCTGTTTTCTTCTTTTCTTGAATAATTCTCATTCCTGTGGAAATGAAACAATTCAATTGATACACAAATGCAGTCAATGTTGTTACCATTCCCAATGGACAAAGGAAAAGGATTTAAATTAAAATTATGATCTATAAAAGATCTCGTCTAATCTCATCCAATCTCATCGAATAAAGACAAGAACGGTTTATACAAAACACGTATCATTTCTATCATTTTCCTTAGACGATTTGGTTGATTAATGCTAATGAGATAGACACGTCAATAATTAAACATTCTTTTATATTGCGCATTATTACCGGAAATGGAATGATAGAAATGAAGGCAGAAAGTTAGAGAAAGACTGAATCCCTTATGAACGCCCGCCCAAAACGCAGCATTTTAAGTGTTGCAGACCCGGTTAAACTAAGTAAACCATGTTCATGGTCGGTACTGGAAAGTGCAACATCAGCAGATTTGTGATAGTAAATGTCTGTAAGGTTTCCATTACAGTGATGAATTGAATGGCACAGATCGAAATATTGAAAAGTCAGCGTGGGAAAGGTTGAAATCAAGTTCAATGTTCTTTCTGAGATATAAATGTATTATCTAAATTAATAACTGGGGTAAAGAAAACAACGGTGTTTTCATTCATGTGATTTACAAGATAGTACATTGCAACTTAGCATTTCTTAAACAAACTTGAGATTGAACTTTTAAACAGTGTTCCTAAAGAAAACTGATACAATATCTAAATTCCACCTTTTTTCACTTGAATCTAAATTACACTTTTCAATAAGGAATTGCCAAGAAAAGTGGCAACTAAATATTTGGATAGAGATACTGTTACGAGATAGATATGATCTATACCACACATCTCATTAAACTTTAAGGAAAACATTAAACACATTTTTCTTACGATAAAGAGCTTTTCTTGGCTAAATGATCGTTATAGGACAAAAGATTCAGTTGCAGTTTTGAATAACACACCAACAATAGAATGTTAATATAATTATATATTAAAGGTTTTTCTTATTCCTATTGCTCTTAACAGTTAATCAAATAGGTCAAAAAATAAGGTTACATCAACTATAAATATTAAATAAGTATGCAAATGAGTCGCAAATGAACCAAAGTCTTGCCAAATTTTTAACAGAAAGAACATTTATACATTGATGTTAAGCACATGAATTTCCTCCTGTTAAAGAATGCACTTATATTTGGACTTCGGAATATCTAGATTATATCTTTTTCCGGAAACCACATGTTCTTTAAAATTTGAAGATACATTCTTTGTTAACCATTTCAGCAGCTTTAGAACTTTGCATTTGGTATCAACACCTTTAGTGCAAACATTTAAATAATCATTTAGTTAGGTGTAAATAGTGTCTTGTATGGAAGAAACAGTATTGTAAACACAAGGTAGTTTTTATATTCACACTTTGATTATTTTATCATACACGTTGCATTGTTTCAACCTCATTTTGTCAGTAAATAGCAATCATCTTCACATTTATCATCTTAAAATAGTTCAGACTTACTATAAATAATGGAAGACCATTAATATTGTTCTTACCTGCTTCATCAATCATGAATAGAGCATACCATTCACATGAAATTATCCCGTACTTGTTACGAATAGGTATTTGATTTTTGTTCATACTTTATTTTCAAACAATGGTAAGTAAACTTACCGTTTATGAGTTGCTTGTTTATATTGTCTATGATTTAGCTGTAAAATTGAGAAAAAGTATTTTCTAAAAAATAAATAAATATCCAGTGTAAACATTTTCTCTTAAAAATTAATGCAGTGACTAATCATTTAAAAGTGCATTTAACTATTTTTCTTGTTTGTTGAATCCGTTTACAATCGTCACATTTGATTAGCTTTATACATTAAGTTTGATATAATAGAGTCGTCGAAAAAAGTGTGTGTTACAATAGCCATATACCAAACTTTGTTGTTGTTTTATATATATTTAGAACTTTCTTTCATATCAATTTAAGATTTATTTTTGTAATTTCATAAATCCGGCAGCAAATTTTTGTTAACAATTTATACTCACAAGTTGATTTTGTAATCAAGTTTATTCAAAGATTACACATTCGTTTGAAATAAAAAAAAAATAAATTCTTTCTTTGTTTTTACATTCCATTTTGTCATTTAAGTACTAACGTGCCCTCAATTGTTTGTCATTTATAATTATTTTGTCAGTTTCTCTTTAAATGTTCCATCCCATATGTCCTCGACTTTTGCCAACCCAGATTCTTCTACATTGTGCCTTACTTGATGCCTTCTCGTTGGTCTTATGTGTCTCGACTTTTGCCAACCCAGATTCTTCTACATTGTGCCTTACTTGATGCCTTCTAGTTGGTCTTATGTGTCTCGACTTTTGCCAACCCAGATTCTTCTACATTGTGCCTTAGTTGATGCCTTCTCGTTGGTCTTATGTGTCTCGACTTTTGCCAACCCAGATTCTTCTACATTGTGCCTTACTTGATGCCTTCTCGTTGGTCTTATGTGTCTCGACTTTTGCCAACCCAGATTCTTCTACATTGTGCCTTACTTGATGCCTTCTCGTTGGTCTTATGTGTCTCGACTTTTGCCAACCCAGATTCTTCTACATTGTGCCTTACTTGATGCCTTCTCGTTGGTCTTATGTGTCTCGACTTTTGCCAACCCAGATTCTTCTACATTGTGCCTTACTTGATGCCTTCTCGTTGGTCTTATGTGTCTCGACTTTTGCCAACCCAGATTCTTCTACATTGTGCCTTACTTGATGCCTTCTCGTTGGTCTTATGTGTCTCGACTTTTGCCAACCCAGATTCTTCTACATTGTGCCTTACTTGATGCCTTCTCGTTGGTCTTATGTGTCTCGACTTTTGCCAACCCAGATTCTTCTACATTGTGCCTTACTTGATGCCTTCTCGTTGGTCTTATGTGTCTTGACAATAACGGGAGCTGTATTTCATGCTTGATTTTATCACGTGTTGAAGTTATTTTCATTTTCTAATAAATGAATCGTCCCGTCTATCTCTACAAAGTTTTATGATTATTTTTCTTTTAAAATTACGAAATTTTAAATACGTCAAATGCAAATATTCCAGTCAAAAATGGTATACCGTTTTATTTTCTGAGGTAAACATACGCCGCTTGGTATTTGCAAAGTAAATGTTGCAATATTTCATCTTCAATTATCATCTTGTATCTGCAGTTTAATATAACATTATTGCCACTGAAATAATGTAGCATGTAATTAATTTGATAGCGCAATATATCTACTGCAATCTATAAAAGAAGTATTTATATACCAAAAGTCTAGACTTAATTTGCAATATTCAGTTAATCTATCAGATCAAAAAAAGTAGTTGAGAAGTTCATTACAATAAACTGTTTTAGCAATTTAACAAATAGAAAAAGACGACTTCTTAACATAAGAAATATTAAATAAAAGTAATAAATCGTAAAATATAGAAACATAGAAAGACACCTCGCTCAATAACTCACAAAACGACATCATTGAAAATGTCGCAGGCTCGATGTGAATGACCCTGTTCATGGACGGTCGTGGTAATTGCAAGCTACCGTCAACTTCCCTTAGAACCGACTTTAGCAGATTTCAACATTTAAACATGAAAATGTTATACATTGTTACTGCTAAAGCTGGTGACAAGTGTACTTGTAATATTTGTAATACTTCACAAATTGTATTTTCATAAAGCACAAATATTGAATATCCTTTTTAATGCCATATTAATATATCAAGAACCTTTTTCTGTTATTACCTCTGACGTAATTTGGACTGAAGTAAATTTGTTAGTACGTCTTTATAGTACAATAATGAAAATCTAGACTTTATTTTCAATTTTCAGTAAAAGTATCAGACAAAATGAAACAGTTGAAGCTAATGAACTAAACAATTTCGAAGATTCCTAAATCTTTTACGATATTAAACAACTCAAATATTATATGATGTCACTGTATTATAAAACTGGAGTCAACTATTATTTCACACATTTCCTTCCTTTAAGATAATTTCAAATGTGTCTGCTAACCTTAATAAAACTATTGTACGTTTAACTAACAGTCTTTAAGGAAGTAGAGAGAGAAAACTTCCATATGTTTCGTAATTATTTTTATCTGTTTCTCCTTGTATTTATTTCAATTAAACACGTCTACAAAATCTATCTGTAAGGATTTGACAACTCCCAAAGGAGATCGAAGTACCGGTCGCATATTGTACGATTGGATAAAGAATGAGTCAATTATCAATTGCTGCTGATAACAAAATTACGTCATGCTTGTATAATTTTTTCCATTAAGTTACCTTAAATAAAAGAAAGCATGCAATTGCAGATATCGCCTTCCTGATCTTAACACAAACCAGTAGTGATGAATTAAAACACCGGTGATACAGGCTATTTTTGTGGGAGTCAATTGCAAGCTTACTGTCATTTTTAAATCCATAAAATTGACTTCCACAATATGTTTAAACCCTACAATAAAACATTTGTTTTATACGTACAGTGTATTCTATTTGATCATTTATTCGACCACTGATTATTACATTATGAACATAGCACTATCGTACCGTTTTACAGTGTACAAAATCTTTGCTAAACGATTAAACCCTACTTTAAAAAAGCAATAGGATTGTTCCAGAATATTATATTCTATTTGTGCATTTACTTTAATACAATAGTTTTTGTCACTGCCTATTTAAGTATTGCATTGGCTTACAATTAACATAGAAATGCAAGCATTATTCTAACATAAAAGCAGTTTTCCTGTAATTTCAAAATTGAATTATATCCATACACTGAAAAACAAATCATATAACAAACGAAGAGATGACGACATTCAAGATATTACAAATATTACAACTGATGATATTTGGAATTTAAAAAAAAACATGCCTGATAATTATCATTCAACAACATATTAGTCTGATCAATCGATCCATCAAAAATAATTGTTTGTCTTTTCTAATAGTGGGGCGGGAAATTGAGAAAATAGTGCAAATTGTGATACAAGCATGAAATTTTCAGGAAATCATCTTTAGACCATGTAGATTTCAAAAGTGAAGTGGGCCCAAAAATATCTCTGCTTATTCAAGATGGCCGCCATTTTCAAAATGGCCGCCATATAAATTTGACATACATTCTAGCTCATTCATTCCAATTTTTTGTACAGACCTTTAACTAACACCAAAATCATGCATATAGTTTCTCCTTTTCAAAAATTTAAATCTCACAAAATTTCTCTTTCATACTTCTTCCAAATCCAAGATGGCGTCCAATATGGCCGTCGATTTTGTGAAAAACTGTTATACCATTTTTATAGTATAATTTTGGTGCACAAATTATGTTTATTATGATAAAAAAGGTGTTTAAACATATCAGAGATAATCAAATTTTATGTTAATCTCAATAAAAGTAAACATTTTAAAAGTTTTTGTCTAAAAATATCTTTAAAAAAGATCAAGAAAAAATTCCAATTTTTTCATATTTTTCAAATTTGAATTTCTAAAGTAATTTACAAAGTTAAAAAAGTTACTTTATATCTTAAACTGTATTTGACATTCTATTAATATTATGTGTTTATTGTAAAGAATGTAAGAAAAGCATTAAATCTGTAGGTTTTATATTTTGTGAAAGTGGGTGGGGTAATTTTATATGATAATTGTAAAAGAAATAAAGTTTCCTTTTAAAAGGATTCTATTTCTTTGTCTTTTTACTTTTCTATAAATTCTTATGCAAATGTTCCAACTTAAAAAGTACTTTTTATTGGATGAAAGTATTTTTGTCTTCCTTCGATCGGGCCATTTGGTGGGTGAGCAAGAAATGCACATTCAAACATGTGTATACCTTCAGTTATTAAATTTGGTTGCATGATAATTCTTGTTTCAATATATTTGATATCATATATTAATTGTTAATTGTAAAGACATATAAGAAGACAATAAATCAACTAAACGTGCTTAAAATAGCAAACATGTACTTGAATGTAAGGTATAAAGGTAGTCCATAAACGCATATATTTGACTCCACCACAATTTTATATTTATAATATAAAGATGGCTTAAAAAACCAACAAAATGTATGTGATGTGAAACATATATATCGATGAATATAGCCTGGCCTGCATGCAACTTTTTGAAAAGTTAAGATACAAACTAAGTGTACTAGTATTTCCTAAAGTAATCATATCTTTTTTTCTTTCAATAAGAGGGTAATGATGACCCTGAATCACTCACCTATGATCATTGTTGCAAAAAAGGTAACAATATCATTTTGGGAGTGTCAATTATGTCAATTATGTCATAACACACATGATTTGTGTCATAATTGAATCCGGTTGCTTTTAAAGAAACATGCTCAATATCTGCTTTCAATTTTTTATTTCACACGAGAGGACTTTAATAACCATATCTATATACGAGTCCATATAAACTTAGTGACCTTTTGTGTTTGGTAAATTTGGACCATGTTGTCCATGATATATCATTATTATAACATAATTTAATGATGATACAGATTAATGTATAATATGCGTCGGATACTGTAGGTTAAGAGAAAACAGATTTATTACAGTAGTTATTGTAAATTAAGTGATACCATTGCAAAACCATTTTAGACTGCAGTAGCATCATACAAATTTATGCATGTTATATCAGTCTACATCCCAAATATCTTATTTCAAGTCAATGTAGTTTAACACTAGATGTTTTAATGTTTTTCCTATACAAGTGAACCCAGGTGGCGCTATGAGCATTATTCATTAAATGTGTTAACAAAGACCCAAGGTGGTGCTACATGCCAGCTTAGTACCTGTGCTCTATGCATTTTGATTTTTGAGAAGATTTTTTCTATTGCATGTACACTTTATGATCCAAAAGTGTTTTATGTAACTTTTAAAGAGGTGTTCTTTACTTGGCAAGGTAATATTTTGACTATCTAAGCTCTAGGCATTACAGTTTGTTTGTTTGTTGATTTTTTTTAACAACAACAACAAAACAACTTCAATGCGATTCCCTACACAAGTCTTTAAAAACTGTGTTCCTCGTGCGGGCCTTTAAATCATGTTCCTGTAGTCCAAAATGGCTTTCTCTGTCACTTAGTTTACATTGACTCATATATTAAAATTCTTTTCCGAAACTATGTGCACAGAGAAGAGAAAGCATCGTATATCATAACATTGTGATGCTATATAAAGATTATAAACTATTGACATAGGGTCAAAATCACTTAGTTTACATGGACTTTTATTGGAATATAGTTATATGAGTCTTTTTGTAGTTCTGAGAGCCTAGTTATTGGACATGATTCTTTTCAAATAGTTTATAAATCATGACTGGTGAAAAAAAGATACTCCTTATATGATTTTAGCATTCTTCAGTATAAAAGAATTATAGACCTTTTCCAGCAATGGGTCTTAGGCGCGTGATCTAGGGTCAACAATGCTCTTGTTTAATGGGAAAAATAAAGTAGGAATACATTTAGTTTATATTCCAAAGTATAAGCTATGTTTGTTATGTGGGTCAAGCGGTTTTATTGATACCTATTTTAGCACACCTAGTCATTAGATAGTATGATGTATCAGTCGTATTTGTTTCTTTTGAAAATATCATGTCTACATAAGTTATTAGAAATGGACGGTACTAATTCAATTATACTTGGTTACAATGATGTGCAAGTAAATATGACTTTGAATCATTCTGTTACAAGCTTTTAGCAAGACTAAATTGTGCAGGAAATAATTGTATTCATAAATAGACAACATTTCACTAAGGTCCAGGCATGATTTTATCTAAACATATGGTTCGTTGATGAATATTCTTTCTGTACAATTATCAAATTGTATTAAGAATATTGAAACAACTTATATCATGCAAACACATTTAATAACTGAATGTATACATATGATTGTATCTGCATTTATTGATATTTTAGTACACCCTCTAGACCTGAAGGAAAAAAAATACCTTAATACAATAAAATACTTTTACAGTGAATATTTGCATAAGAATTCTTAAAAAACGTTATTTTGTACTACAATTGTCTGATAAATTTACCCCACCCACTTTTAATAAGTATAAAACCTTCACATTTTTAGCTCGACTTTTCTATGAAAAGGGGAGCTATCCTACTCGCCCCGGCGTCGGCGTCGGCGTCGGCGTCGGCGTTAGCGTTGGCGTCACACCTTGGTTAAGTTTTTCGTACCACCCCACTTTATTTCAGAAGTATTACAAGTATGGCTTTGAAACTTACCATACTTGTTCACCATCATAACCTCCATCTACAGACAAGAGTACATAACTCTGTCAAGGTTTTTGACAGAATTATGGCCCTTTTTTGACTTAGAAAGTGTATTGAGCTTGGTTAAGTTTTTTGTTACCACCTCACTTTATTTCAAAACCATTGGAGGTATTGCTTTGAAACTGACCATACTTGTTTACCATCACGACCTTCATCAACAGACAAGAGGACATAACTCTGTCAAGGTTTTTGACAGAATTATGCCCCTTTTTGACTTAGAAAATACATTGAATATGGGTAAAATCCACTTATTGCCTTAACCCTTTGAGATATTGCTTTGAAACTTTTAATGCTATTTCACATCATTACCCCCATCTGTACGCAAGAGAAGGTAACTCTGTCAAGGATTTGTTTTAAAAATTAAGGCCTTTTATCGACTTAGAATCTTGGTTAAGTTTTTAGTACCAGTCCACTTTTTGACTGAACTGTTTGAGATATTAATTTGAAAGTTGGAATACTTGTTTACCATCATGGTCCCAAAACATGGGCAGGAGAAGGTAATTCTGTTAAGGATTTTATTTGAATTATGGCCCTTTTTGACTTAGAAACTCAGTTAAGATTTTTCATTCTTGTCCACTTGTTGACTTAACCATTTGAGATATTACTTTGGAAGTTGGAGTTCTTATGTGCCATCATGAGACCTATCTGTTAGCAAGAGAAGATAACTCTGTGAAAATGTTTCTTGATTTGTACTTAGAAATTCCTAGTTAAAGTCTTGTGTGCCCTTAACTGTCAAAGTTTTGTTTTATAGGCAAGCACTAAAAAGACAGCTCTTGTTGTTTGTTTTTGTTACAATTATACAATAAAACATAGTGTTGATTGAATATCAAATACACTTTAAGAAACTATGTAACTTTTGGAATTTTGTACATAGACCTAGAAAACCATGTTAGAGAAAAATGAAAAAATGGCACTTTTTCTTTGATTTTTTTTAAAGATTTTTTTTGTACAAAAAAACTAAAAACATGACTAACAATGTGGTTAACCTAAAATTTGATTTTTTTCTAATATATTTCACAATTTTATATGGAAATACACATACCGTGTGCAAAACATTATACTGCAAAAGAGATATATCAGTTTTCATTAAAATTGGCAGCCATATTGGACGCCATCTTGGATTCTGAAGAAAAATGCAAGAGAAATTGCTTAAAGATTTAAATTTTTGAAAAGGGGAAACTATATGCATGCTTTGGTGTAAGTTTCAGGTCTGTACAAAAAATTGGAATGAATGAGCTATTATGTACATCAAATTTATATGGCGGCCATCTTGAAAATGGCGGCCATCTTGAATGAGCAGAGATATTTTTGGGCCCACTTCACTTTTGAAATCTACATGGTCTAAAGATAATTTCCTGAAAGTTTCATGCTTGTATCACAATTTGCACTATTTTGACAGCAGAGACCTTATTTCCCGCCCCACTATAATATCAAAATTTTCTAACATATTGCATAATTGGTTTTTCTTATTTCTAAATCGAATTTTGATATTATAATAAGTACAGCAATGACAAACGCAAGACAATCTTAAGTTTATCAAGACTTCAAAGCTGAGCATTTCAGAACGAAGTAGAATGACACAGTTCCTATATCTGACAATAATAATAAGTATATTTAAACAACATCTATAACATAAGATGTTTATGTTTTAGAACTAGTATTAAATGATTTATGTGTCAATTAAAGCTATTGGAAAGCTGAAAATTGTTGCTTCGCCCTTCATCTCATTGTTTTTTTTTTATACTTGAAGGTCTTGTTTATCATTCATTGCAACGCGTATATTATTGAAGATTAAATACATCTATAAAAAACTCAATCAAACCGAATATACTATTTTCCACTTTTCCTGTTAGCTTTCATGTATGTCAAAGATTTTTTTTAAGATTTGTGTAAGACTTCACAATGTAATGTAGCATTTGAAAATACAATAAAAATGTACTTGACAATGTTACATATTAAACTAGCAAAATAATGCCAGTTATTTGATATCAACTTAACACATTTGCATGCATGTACTTTTTTAATTTATTATATTGCTATGTTATTTTGCAGGATAGACGATGAGAAAGAGCTAAAAGCAGACGACATAGAAGACCTTAAGAATTCAACATACTGTAAGCATCAATATTTTTCTTAAATGTTCTTTTAAGATTATATACCCTCGTGGTTTTTATGTTTGTTAAACCCACGTGACTCACAAGCTTTTTAATTTTTTTGATATTATATTTAAATTATTTTTTATAATCATTCTTATTATTATTATTATTATTATTATTATTATTTTGCCAAATTTAGGAAAAAATAACATTGTAAAGAAAAAACACATTTTATAAAAAATCAGAGAACTGTTGAAATATTTCAAAACATACGCACACACTGTAATGTTCCTTGCACTTCGTCTGCACTTTGTTACTTTTTCACGGTACGTAAGCATGGCACGTTATGATAAATTGTAGCTGGCACGAACATGATACTTCGAATATTATTTCTCACCCAGCTAACCTTGCAATAGGAAAGTTATCTATTTCTGTCTCGTTGCCATCTATAAATTCATCTTTTGTATGCAGTCATTTTTGGAAACTTCGCTGAAAGAATGCAATTAGCTAGTCTAGATTTATTTTAGAGCTGACTCATTTCTTCCACAGATATGTGAATTCTTATCTAAAACTTCTATTTAAAGTAAACTTAATCTCACAATTTTTGGAAATGTAGTACGCTCGTTGTTTAAACACTAATTAAATGCATTTGTCATGCTTCGCTATAAAAACACGTCCACATCTCAAATTTCATAAAAAAATGTTACAGCAACAATCATTGAATATTAACCCATTACTGCATGAGCATTTGTGAAAAATGGCTGTTTTCATTGAAAAGCCTCCCGTTACAAGTTCAAATTGCTATTTAACTATAAAAACCGCCTCAATACTATTCAAACTTGGCTGACTGGATCATTGCCATTGCAACATGTTCAGTCTTAAATTTCCTGTTACCATTGCAAAGAGGGAGATCTTAAAATTGCCAAAAATCACTATTTTGCGTTAACTTTTCCATCAAAATTGTTTGCAACTGCATTGCTACAATTTCTCAATGGATTCAGATAGAACCAAAGGCTTTTCAGCGTTGGTTACACGTTACCTTATGATCGACCTGGGGCAATTTTTAGCCTCTCACAGGTCCAAAATTTTCTTGGCGACTAACCTCCTCTTTCAAACCCCTCAAACGTGCCCCCTTCTGGCAACCCCCTGATGTACCTTTTTGATGGGGGTGGCGCCGAAAAAGTGATCACTTTTTTTTCAACATTTCCCAACCGAAAACATGTGTTTGGGGCCAAACAGAACATTTTTTTCACTATTTGAGGCCTAAAGTAAGGGGTCGAACGTGCGTTGTTTCGCGTATATATATGAGGTAAAGGGTTGAATAAAACTCTAATATTAATAAATATTTAAAAACGAAAAGGCTTAAAGTACTCAATGCCCTTAAGAAAGACAGGGCAGCAAGAAAATAACAAACAAGTGCCCGACGGAGCAAGACAGGAAACAAAAATTAAGACAATTCATTCCACATCCCCACTTTATTCGTCAGATGTAATCCAAAGAGGGAAGGGAATTGTCCAACACAGGACAGTAACGGACTTGAAGTCAAATCATAACATCATTTGGCGGCAAAGAAATGCATAACATTTTTTTTTTAATTTTATAGACTATTATTTAAGTGTACAAAAGTACAATTTGAAAAAGAAAAGTTTTAAAAATATACTCGTAAGCGTATAATTTTGTTTAAGAATACATTGTTTGAAGAATGATGTAAGCCATTGATCTGTAGCCAAGTCTATCTGAACATTAGGAGCAAAAAAATGGAACAATTCGCACAAATCTCTTGTTTCATGTATCAAGCATTTCAATTGTAAACATTTTGGCATCTTTAATGGCAACTGCAAATAGAAGCATACAGTATCTTGCATTGTTTAAGATTTCAATATAATATCTGATTACAAGGTATCTAAGTAAAATGTCTAAGTAAAATAGGAATATTAATAGATGAAATAGCTTCCTCTAAATAAATATATTCACTCGAGAGTTATAGCTCAAGAGCCAAAAGCAATTATGGGGTGTTTTATTTCTCCTTATCCGAACTGGCTAAAATGAGTAATATTATCGGCTGCTAATAAAGAAAAGATTTATTGACATGGTAAAATTACAATTTCCAGAGAAATGGTGATAAGTGAACAATCTTTCGAGGATTAACTTGTAATTGATCAACGACTTTTGTGTTAAATCATTTGTGTTAGTTTCTTTGTAAGTGCATTCTTTTATGAACTGTAAGTATATTATCCACCCTATCGTTCGTCATCTCAGCGCTTTGGGACATTTTTAATTAGCTGATTTTGTCAAGCCCCCCAAATACCTTGATAAGTAATATATTTGTTTTACTTTTGACGTTTTACTTATGATATTAACAGTTCTTAAATGTGCGGAAACCGATAATTATGAAACATTTCTTTCCACAACGTTACAGAATATGGAATTAAGGAACAATAAAGATAAAGACAAACATAATATTCGAAACAAGGAAATTCCTCACACGTAGAACCATGCTCATTTCTCTGCCCTTAACAAATTAAAAAGAACAACCTTTGAACATTTAAACTTCAAATACTAAAGAAGATGAAGGCTAAATGATCGTCATATGCAGAACATATGTTGTATTCACATCTGATTCGAATTTTGTTCGTCCCATCTAAAGGCTGTTTAACATGCAGTTAACACGGGCAAGTTAATTATCAACATTTGAACGATTTTGTTTTTGGTATTACACCTCGAAGCTCCCAGTATGAAATCTCATTAACATGTTTGTGGAAAAAAGTGGACGAAATAGTTCGCATTCTGTAATATTATGAGAAAAAACCACACATCACAAATGTTGTAAAATATATTAATTGTTACAAATGCATCTAGAACTTTGTAAGAGGTTAGCCTTTATTGTGGTTCTCCTTTTTAATTTTTCAATGACATTTTGATCTTTCAAAATGTTCAGTTCTTACAGTTCTATTTTCGTTTAAGAAGCATGCGTTCTACCCACTAATGATATTAGGTCGCTTTTTTGTTATGTTATTAACATGAAATTAGTTTTATGTCATATTAAGCAAAAAATAGAAAATACAATTTTTTATAAAAAATTATTAAAATGAAGAATTATAATCTACAAAATTAATAAAGTATTTTGGAATTAATAATATTTTCTCATGTACTACTATACCGAAAGAATTTGCTTTAAAACGTGATTTTTCATGTATATCTTGACACTATTACCAATGTATCTGAACATTTAAATCTGAAGGGCATTCTATCAAAGTTTTTTCACTCATACCAATTGATAAAGTAAAGAATAATTGGCAAAGATTATTTACAGAAAAATTCATGGATGTATAAGCTAGGTACAATTATTCCTGATGGCATGAATTCCAAATTTTGCCGATTATAATTTTTCATTTTAATATTCTTGTATAAAAAAATTATATTTTCTATTTTTTGCTTAATATGACTTTAAACTAATTTCATGTCAAGATGTAGTTTATGCTTGTTTTCTAATTTTACTTTGCTTTTTACTACATCTTCACCAGTGTTTTGTATCTTTTATTAAGATCCTACATATTACATTTATACGCCAAATTTTGTTTTACATTTTGACGTCGTTATCCTTGACGTCATATGACGCTGACGTCATTTCCTGTAAACAAAGTATACCTGATGAAGACTTTTGAGTCGAAACGTTGTATATATTTCAAATAAGATAATTACATTTTTAAATTGAAACTGGAGATGATTTCTATATTCAAACTTACATTGTTATGTTAAGAAATTTATATAATGATGTCACACTAATAATAGCTAAATGAATAGAAATGTGGGCGTTTCAAAATGTCAAAATGTATATATTTTCTTATATTTTTCTTAATCTTTTTTTGATTAATTTCACCAATAAAAACAATTATTTTAGTGCTTATCTATTGATGTTGTTGAAATTTGAACCAACTTAAAATCAATAATAAAAATCATTGTTATCGTAAAGTTACTTGTAAGATTCGTCTTAACACCATATAATTAATTTCCTGCTTTCAAAAGAAATGCCAAATGTCAATCGATAGATAACATGAACATTATTTAACTAGAGTTGTGAATCTTTACATTTCAAAGATAAAAAAATCTTGTGAATTATTGACGTCGATTTCCTAACTTGTTATACAAAAATTGTCTTGTTAATTACATCCTGAATATTTTGAACCAAGGTGTATTTACCAATCTTGGTTTTAATTACAAAAAATGTAGAAAATGAATATTTAATCTGGTTTTCATAACATGTTATATTAAAAATAGCTAAATAATCTGCTTTTCATTACCTGTTGTGCAAAATATTACTTATTGAAATAATCTGGTTTTGATGACATGTAACATGGAAAAGAACGTTACGTTAATTATTCCAATGTGTCTAATGTGAAATATTTAAAATACAAAAGTTATGTTGATTTAATTGCCCTAAGTTAAATGTTGCAAACAAATGAAAATATTATTTTTATAGTGTTAACACAATGTTGTCTTCTTTAATTTCGCGTAATCAACAATTATAAATAAAATCATCTAAGTATTTTGTATTTAATTTTCCATTACAAAGATGTACTTTGTAACATCATCATTTTCTATTCCGTGTATCATTTATTCAAAACTTTATTTTGTTTTTACAGTTAAGGGCACTGTCTTATTGCTATTATCAATTGATTTGAATCTTAAAACATAAAAATAAAAATGATAAGAGCACAAGGTCCATGTTGAGGAAGCTTTTCTTTTAAAGGTTTCTTCTTTGCAAAGTAGTGAAAACCGGAATCCCAAAAGAACGCCCAAGACGACAAAATTGAAAATGTTGCAGGCTCAGTTAACAATACAAAGCATTTCGTATCAATTTTTAGGTATAAAGGTTTTTATGAAAGATTGTCCGGACGGTAAACTAACGCTAGGGGTAAGACTTTCAATGTCAATTTTTTATCAATTACATGATGTCTTTATAATACCTTGTGATTCATTCCTCTGACGCATCAGACAATATAAATATACAAACATTTTAATAATTTTACTTTTTTTCATTTAATTGAAAATCTGAAAGTCTTTTAATGTCATATTTAAAAATGCGTCTTTACAAATTAAATACATTTTTATATTTATTTGTTTACAACTTATCTTTTATTTTCAGGGTTTTACTAAAATATATAGACAGTTCTTACCATTTGGTGACCCTAGTAGATTTGCAACATTGGTAGTCAACGTCTTTGACATAAATCATGCAAGTATATTGAATATAGAAATAACTAAACATTAAATCAATATATTCAGTCAGCTCTTGTCAAAATGGTTGATAATTTGTCAGATTATATTTTTGTACTAGTAAATTTGTTATATTTGTATATATTCTTTTTGAAATGTGATTTTAAAATGGTTAATATGGAAAATATTTGATATATATAATATATAATAAGTTGTGAAACCTTAAAGGTTAATATAAATTTAAACATACATGTTCTTGTTTCTTCCACGATGGTTAAATTGAATTCAATGAGTGTCTGTGACTTCAAGAGGAAGCGTAGAGGACAAACTTCAATGTAACTATATATTATAAACCTTATAAAGGTATTTTTGATAATTTCAGTATGTCTTGCTTTTTTTTACGTTATTAAGTTGATCTCGCCTTTAAGTATATCATCACGTAAAAGGATTGTTGGTTTGTATTCTTAAATTATTTGCTGTTATATTGCTATTATAGGGGGATTCCGGTTGTATGATTTAGACAGCGATGGTTTCATTACTAAAGATGAACTCAGAGACATTGTAGAATCAATCTACAAAATGGTGGTATGAAGATTTAATATGGGAACAGCACCATTATTTGTATACAAGATTCAAGTAAAAT
The DNA here is from genome assembly GCF_026571515.1 of Ruditapes philippinarum. NCBI lineage: Eukaryota > Metazoa > Mollusca > Bivalvia > Venerida > Veneridae > Ruditapes > Ruditapes philippinarum. The sequence continues at coordinate 29,791 of NW_026854117.1, forward strand.
AAAGCTTTTATTCTTAAAACATTAAATTCAAACACAATTATACACACAATCTCCATTACAAACTTCGGATGAGATGCTTGAATATTGCTGTTTTGCAGTAACGGAATCATGTTGAAAAGACATTGAGAATAGTCAAATAGATATTTTATTACAGTGCACTTTTATTTCAGAAAAACATAACTTTTATGTGGCCATATTATCATTTCATATTTAAGATTTGAAATGCATTATGGGAATTATAAGATACATTTTCAATAATTACATTTACATTGTGTAAACTTGGTCTTTAATACTATTCAATATGTCCATTTTTTATATGATTCTATATGATTCCGCAGGGAAATGCAGTGAAACTTCAAGAAGAAGAAAACACACCAGACAAGAGAGTGAACCGAATATTTGACGTTATGGATAAGGTCAGAACAAATAAAAGCAACACTTAATTTTTCCATAGTATAATGGACATTTTTTACCAACAGTCTTTATAATTTTGTATCCTTATCTTATGAAATCGAAAGAGAATAAAAATACAAGTTGTGAAACAATTGTTCAGGTTATAAGTTATAAATAAGTATTTAAAGAAAGTATTGTAGTATATTTTCACATAAAAAGGTTTGAAATGTGTAACCGGCAATTATGAATAATATTCTGACCACATATTTTTTCTTCTATCTTCTATCTTTCAGAATCAAGACGATAAGTTAACATTTGATGAATTCCTTGAAGGCTCAAAAAAGACCCAAAAATTATACAAGCTTTAACACTTTACGATGGATCACATGTAACAACGTGAAAAGATACACTCAAACATCAAAAATAATATTACTTTTGAACAAAAACAAAACGAAACTGCTAGAAACGTGTCCGTGCTGTTTTCTTTGCAATGAGGAGAAAATAAATTTGAATTTTGGCCTTTGCTTGGCACACGAAACGAATGGGGTCATTTCGGCTTTCACAATTGTATGTAAAAAGCTTTCAGGCAAGGAGATGTTAAAGTTGAGCATTTTGTTAATCGTGTATATATATAAACTGTCAGTGTTTTATATTGGATACTATTTATCTTACTGCACGTTTTTCTCGAAATGTTAATTTCCTTGAAACTCGCATTTAATTTAAATGTTTGAAGACAATATCTACTGGTGAACTTTAAATTATTCCTGTAAAAGATAACAAAAGCCGTGTGAATTGTTGAATATATATTTCAGTTGTTTTGAATAACAACTGTAGTATTTCTATGACGATAAAAAAATAAGATATTATGACCATTTATTTTTATGCTGTCAGGAAAGCCAAGTTAAATTTTTGTTGCTGTTTTTTCTTCTACATGAAAAAGTTAAACATTAATTTTAAACAAATCTATATCACTTTTGTATTTTTAAATTTTACACGCTACAAAATACAAATAATGTTTACATTTTTGAGTATGCAATTAATGCAATTTAATATGAAAGTCAATAAGGAAAATATTGTCCAGCTTTCGGCAAAATAAGTTTGTTCATTGAGTGTATTTAAGTCTATTCTTCATTTACTTTTTACTTGTTATTTGGTTTGTTTGTTATTTGAATTACGTATTTGTCAAGTGTACAATGTGCATAGAAATGTTGCAGATAAAAATTGTAAAATAATTTTTAAGTAATCTCTTACAAATCATACGTACCACTTTATAAGGCGATTCTTTGATATTTATAATCTTAACATGTCGTTACTCAAGAAATCAACATAGTAATTTGATTTTAATTAACACAAGTTAAGTTAAATTAATCCGCACTATGTGCTTGTGAAAATAAAGGTATGATAGCAAATTACTATAAGACGTATTTGTAAGACATTTATTGTTAAAGGCGGTTTTGTTACTTACTTTTGTGTTTTTTTATATTCTTATTATATCCTGCTTAATATGCATTATAGCAAATCTGTTAGGGCCTTAATTATGTTCATCATTGTCTTAATTTGCATCAGCGTCTTCTCTAGTTTATATATTAATCTAGTGATCTGGTGTAACATTTCTTCACGTTAAAGAACGACAGTTTTAAACATCAAAAAGGGTTTATTTGTCTTGTTTAAATAATTGTTATAAAACAATGCATATTGCTATTTATTTGATTTTTTTTAATTCATTAAAATTAACTATTGAAATATTGTTTATAGGTTGTTAAATATCAAATTTATGATTATCAATTTCTTAATCTTTCAAAGAATTTTTACTTACACATAACACTATTAGTTATATTTAATAATTAGATAAGTTCAACTCAGATTTCTTTCTTATGCACTGTAAGACATTTCTTTACACGAAACAGTACTGTAAGCAATTCGAACACACGATTTTCTTTTATTGAAAATAAAATAAAATATGATATACCTTTGTTTTGTAGTTCTTGTTTGTAATTGTTCATGAAGTTGACTATAATGCAGTAGATGTTTATTAAGATCAATTATAATCATATATCTCGAAGAATAAAACACTATTCAAATATTGCAGGAAATACAAGTTAGCATAGTTCTTTTTTATACCGATTCCTATCCACAAATGCAACATTGAAAAGAACCATGACATTTAACAATAATTATATTTTCATCAAGTTTAAGATATCAGTCTTGTTTTTTCATATATTAATTCATTCATTCATAATATTGTGACGGAACTGAAAGTACATTTTACTAATACATACCAAGAAATAACCTTACAAAGTGTTCGTTGTCAACATACATGTGTTGTTAACGTTAGAGACAATTTACCTCTGAAACAATCTTGGAAATTTCTATCACTATAAGTAGTTTACCAGAACAACATATTGCAATGCAATCAAGATACATTTGTATTTCAGTTATTTTAGATAATATGCAAGTGTTTGTACGCGTCGTTTCTTTTGACAATTTCTGTACATATGTCAAGGGTTTTTTTAATAGAACAGTCTCTTGTACAGTCTCAAACAAACCAAGACTACAATTTTCATGTAATTTTCCTGTTTTAATGCTTCCGAGGGATCATGTTTTTCAAGATATCTCTAAGACGAAAAAGATATTGTTATCCTAATGCGTGCACACTCATTTCGGAAGTAAGGTTTGAAGCTTTATCTAAAGGCATTTACAAAATAATTGCTTCATGGAAGAGACTTACCATTTACTCCGCTGAACTTCTTATATGGACATAAATCTGGACAAAACCATTCTTCATATTAAGGGAAATTATCCAAATATTAGCTGACTGCAGAGTGTAAAGAACATGATCAGGTGCACGGGTATGTACTCTCATCAAGGTCTGCACTGGTCGCATTGGTAATCTGAATGCTTTAGATTTAACCAAACTAGATTAAAAGGAACAAGTAAATCATGACATATTTTGTTGTATAGATACGTAGAATTTTCATAAAAAGGGAAAATAACTGCTTAGTATATTGCATGTTCAACTGAAACATAAGTTTTTCTCTCTTTATTATTGTATGAAAAATTAATGTGTCGACTTTACTTTTTTGATATTTCATAGTGTGATTGATTTAAATCTCATAATCTTCAATGACAGTGCAGCTGTTTGGGCGATTCTAACAAACACTCTGAACGCTCCTTTTCCTTTGGTTTATGAGCTGTAAAATGTATTATATGGCTGTTTGCTAATGGAGAGCAGAATTTTTACAATGTAAAATAACAATTTCTAGAGCAAAAAATCTTGAGTTCTATGATATCTGCGTAAAACGCAGATTTTAGAGGAACAATTTTACAGTTGTTCAGTGTAAGCAGAAACAGTTGGTCAGAAACAATGATTTATTACAAAGAAAACGCAGATTTTAGAGGAACAATTTTACAGTTGTTCAGTGTAAGCAGACACAGTTGGTCAGAAACAATGATTTATTACAAAGGAAACAAGTATATCTACCTTACCAATTCCTTTTCAATATATGGAAAACCAAATAGAATGATATTAAAGAGATGGGTTAAGGGAAATGCACAAGGGGCTGTCATTTATTGTAATTATCACATAATTTGGCTATTAATCCGCGATATAAGGGTGTTCATTCAGGTACTTCGTTCAAAAATATAGCCACGGTTTGAACTGCTTAATATAAAAATGATCTTTATTTTAATAACACCTTAAATATCCCTCACGTTTAGTATGTTCATACCAATGTATTAATTGGTCATTTCATGTACTACAACAGATGATTTCTTTTAGTATACTTATTTTAATATTAAGCATCAGAAGAAACATCTATAAAAGTACATATTTTTATCGAAACTCTTTTAACAAATGATTGTAGAAAATATTTACGGAATGTTTGACTTGCTGTATTCCGTGTTAGTAGTTCGGTGTTGCTGTGATTTATTAGGGGCTTCTTACATTGAATGTCTCATTTCCTTGTTGATCTTTGTTATCATGTGTTTTACTTGATAAGCCGTTGACTGTAAAAGTGTTTTCAAGTTCACATTAAATGCGGTGGAAATTTTATGTTTATGACATTATGCAATAAGAGACACTCGTAATATATTTGAAAATCAGTAACAGAACGAATTCTTGTTTTGTTATACAAAGATCAACAAAGAAGAGCCATGTTCAATGAATGCATTAAAACAAGAAAAAGAGATGTCACCTTGAAAAGATATACAGCAAAGGCACAAATTGGGAGTTTAAATCAGGTTATGGTGCCACCACTTTCAGAACATATTCCTGTTTAACAAGACAGTTTATTTTTATAAATTCCTCGCCAAACGGAATTCTATCTAAAATTTTGTATTGTTACCAAAGGTGAAATACATAAACCATAGAATTTATTGTGTAGAAAGATAAAAAAGGTAAATACAATGAGCATAGCAAAATAACTCAGTGTCTTAAAAGAAGACATTATAATTTTATGACCTACATGGGGCCGGGTCAGCAAGGCAGAAGACAAAACTCAACATGATTCAGCCCCGGTAGGTTTAAAAACTGTCCATATCATCATAAAGTATCCCTCCCACTTGGTCCGACAGATGAAATCAAGTTGAACGAATTGGCTGTTTTGCAGATAATGGCTATAGTAAATTATAGCAAATGATACTTGGTTTTCGGTCTACGCACCTTAAAGACAAGCTTGTATTGATTTCGCGTAAGTCATTCTTAAGACGTAAAATGCTGAGTTAGGCTATATGTATTTGAATTATTTCATGAAAAAAATCATTTAATTTTCTGTTGTGTCTTGACTGCATATTTTCTGTTAATTATAACTTTTTATTTTATGCTTTATAGTGGATTACTGATTTATCCATGAATATGATATTTGATAATTTTCACAGCGAAAATCAAAATATAATTTCACACTTTTCAAAAATAAGACTAATTGATAAAGATTTTCCCCATGTGGTAACTCAATTTTATTACTGTTGACAATTCTGACATTGTCAGGGCTGTTTAGAGAAAAGCAAAGCTGAAGTTGATAAAAACTGAAATTTCAAAAGTAATAAAAAAAAGAATACTTAATTCAGTTCATTTAAATTACCAATCACCAAATATCGTCTCTAAATTTTTGTTTCATTGTGTGTAACATGTAATTTTATTTCATCTCGTGAATTTTAAAAACAGTATTCTCACTCGTGGCTCTGTCACTCGTGAGAATACCTTTTTAAAGCTCACTCGATGAAATAAAATTTCATCTTACACACAAACAAACTAATATCCTTTATGTTTTAATATATGTTATTTTATCACATTTTACATGAGTATTGTAATTTTCCTTACATTTATCTTTCTTTGATTCCTTTACATTTACATTCAAGTGTTTCATCTATTTCATCTATAGACAGAAAACAAAATCAACTCAGTGTGTCGCCACTATTGCTTATTATAAAATACAGGAAACAGATTCTTGAGTCCTAAGTAAGCTTTATCCTCTCAATATGACCTCGCAAATATTGACTATGTTTAAACCAATTACAAAATATTATGTATCTATGATAATGATAAATGCCGTTTATTACATGTTTTCCGGTGGTTCATAGAAATATATCAGTGAAATAAAATAACTGAAAACAGTAAAATTATCAATTTTATATGTTTCACTTAAACCCGTTACGTTGTTTCAGTGAAATACTAGCGTGCACAGTCATGGAAACCAACTTATTGACGTTACATCGGAAAGAAAACCTTTATATGACCTTATTTATTTGAGAATGACCGATAAGTTTTTTCCCGATTTTGGTTTGTAATATTAAATGACAAATAGAAACAATCTTCTTATATTTAGTTCTTCCCTGTAAACTTTAAAGGAAATCAAACTGATTTAAGAGGACATTCAACCGAAAAATGATGAATCATATTCAGTATGTAGGCCCAATATGTTACGTTAATCACAAAAAGCGACAAATGTAATTACGAAATTACTCGAGACAACAGCGATGAAAAAGTGCGCCGTCTGTATACCAAACTAGATTCATTAGTTGAATAAAATGAGAAAGTACAAAGTGTTTTTTTTAAAATTCAAATGCAGTGTGTACTTATTATTTTTATATAAATATGTTTCACACAACAATCTAGATACACAATTACTTCTTTTTTCTACTCGAGTGTCAGACTGTTGTACTATAGCTCTTTTAAGAACTCTTATCCCATGGGATTGCAAATGTAAAGCATTCTGTTCTAATTCATAGAAAAGCATGCTGGAGCTCTTTTTTAAAGAAATAGTGCAAAGGTAAGAAAAGTATTGATAAGTTATAATGATGGCAAAAATTTCTGAAGTTCTATCCGACGTTTAAACGTGTAAAAGCAAAAGTTACGAGCTTAACATATGTTTCTCGATTATGTTAAATTGTATAAAAGAAAATCAATTTATTATCAAATTGAAAGATTCAAAGTATACTACTTTTAGTTTTTTCTATGACATTCAGGTCTAACATATTTTAAGTTATCAGACATGGAAATCTAATAAGTGTGTCGAAATTACAAGAAGTAGTTTTATCATAATAAGCCTGATCAAGAAAAAGTCAAAGACTCATTTCAAGCAATGTCATGGAATATTCCTGGTAATACTCTAATGTATCTCTAAAAGTATTGTTTATACAAAGTTTATTAAGTACTAAATTCTCTGATTAAGCCAGATGGTGGACATCTCCGAGTGAAATTAAAAATTATCAGTCAATAGAATATAAAATTGTTGTTTTATTTATAGAAAACCGGGTATTTTAAAGTATGTTTATTCATTGCTCAGACTTAATTAAGTTCTTTATAATCAAAAGTTATTCAGATGTGTTAAAAAAATTCATCTCTCGTAAAGGTTTTGTTCCAAATTCCGGAAGGAAACAATTCATTTCAAAGAAGGGAGACGGATTGCAGATGGTTGTACGTAAATTAAACACCTGAGACGTCTGCGATACATCCATTTTATCAGAAAATTGTTGCTTAAGTTTCATTGTGTTTCCTAAATATAGCACACCGTTTCAGGCTAAGTATGAATTACCAAAAACGAGGCGAATAAGGTGCTCTTTGACAAAGCATATTGGGTTTCTTCCTTTATAAATATGTCAGTAAAGATTATTTTACAGGCGACATTTTATCTGGCATTGATTGTTAAAGAAAACTAAGCAAGGATTTAATTTTTTTAACATACTGACAAAAAGGACCTAAACACTTCATGAACGAAAGATCCGATATGATAATTTTCAAACAAAATATCTTTTGACTGTTTCAACGGTTCCGCGAAAGTTTCTCAAACAAAATCAGTTGAGGGTACAGTGAACACTTGCTTTGCAGTTTAACGTTAAACAATTGTAGTAAAGAAGTAATATTTGAATAGAAATATTGCATTTGAATAATACACTTGAACGCTAAGGTAACCTCCACGGTGCAGAAAACATTGTTATACGTTTCCGATCTTCAAGGTATATACAAGTATACAGTGTTTAAAAGTAACGTATTTGCATAATCAGAAGAGCTTGTTTACATTGGTCTTAATGCCAACAACATTTATTAGCATTAATAAAAATTTTCTAAAAATATGACAGATAATTGATATGTAAGAAGGTACTTTATCAATAAAATTACCGTCTAACCCTTCCTTAAAGGTATACTATGCTCATTGTTTAATAAAATATTTTAATCAAGGAAATTTATTAAAACCTATAAAATTCTTACTTAATATGTCTAATTTGAAAAAAAAAAATGAATAAACTATGTATTTTAAGTCACGTTCTCTATTAAAGGAGAAATAAAGTTTGTTTTTTGTTTTTGTTTTTTGTTGTTTTTTTGTTGTTGGTGTTTTGTTTTTGTTTTTTGTTGTTTTTTTTTTTTTTTTTTTTTTTTTTTTTTTCAAAAAAAAAAAGCTGCCAGTTTTTTAACGACACTACATATTCATATTGTGACGACCTATAGTGCGATGTATAATATGACAAATCATCTTTGTGTGAAGACAAAACATGTTTATTTCATATTTACAAAGAGACTGTGTAGCAATTATCAATATTTTGTGATATCAAATTTGAGGTTTTTTTAAGATATAAAAAGTACAAATGAATCATTACAAACAAATCGTTTAAGCTAAAATGCATCTTTCCATTTACGATCGTAAAAGGCTGCATGCCATTGGGTCATAACTTTCAGAAACCAGTCACGACTTTTTAAATAGGAAAACCCTTACGTGCCAAGATATCCGTTTTATGGCCAGTTGGTGCAACAATATTAATGGCGCACATGATGGACTGATAAATGAGGCTCAGATATGGTAATCCTGAAATAGTTATATTCATGTATGTTGCTGAAAAGCTTCTTAGACAAGTATTACATTCCATAGGAGAAACTAAAGATGGAAAAAGGCATTGATACGACAAAATCATAGCAATTTACATACATAGTTAATTAAACATTTTTATTTTTCCGCGGTCATAATGAAAACTTAAACCATATTTGAATATTCTCGAATCATTTTCATGTAATTAACTAATAGTGGCGTCATATAAGAAAACGTGGCCGTTACCAATAAGTGCGTGTCCATTACCCATGAGGACTGGGGCATATGATCAATATTTGATGATTCACCTGCTTAGATGCTAAATTCAATGCATTAACGTATTTCTAACTGATTCGAAACAAGGTTAAACTTAGGAGAAGAAATTCATAAGATATGTTGTCTTTCACTCTAATCCTGTTTTTTCTTAAGAATGTTTAAATTGCTCTCTGTATATTGTAAATTGTAACATGTATAAATATTCTGAGAAGTAAAATATGTTTAAACTAAAACTAACGTTCAACTTATATAATTACCCATCTTTATATAGTTATACATCGTGTCAGCTTTAACAAAACAAGGAATATATGCATAATGTACCTTTATATAACTTTATAACTTTAAGAACAAAAATCAATATTTAAAACGTAAATCAGAGACGATGTGTGTTATATAACAGGCCAATGATACAAATGTATATTAGACAGGGTATTTTCTGTTTGTAATCAGTTTATCTATACCTTTTTAAGCATCATCAAACCCTTTTTTAATTGTATTGGTTGTATTCAGAAAATGAATTGCGTAATTTCTGCCTACGTTACCTTTTTAGGTCTTGAGAATGTCTTACGCGAAATCAATACAAACTCGTAGTTTAGGTGCGTAGACTGAAAACCAAGTATCATTTGCTATAATTACTACAAACATGATCTGCAAAACAGTCATCAACTGTCTTTTCTGACACTTTATTGGTAATTATTTACTGGTTCTCGTGATAATGTAGTGCTAAAGGGAAAGTTATAGTGATGTATTGTCTACATCTTGATTCCAGTGCCATTTTTGCTGTCTACTCTTACTGTATATGAAACATAACGGCATTATTTCTAAAACTAATTTGATTTAATTATTTCAAAACTTTTGCGGTTAAATTAATATCTAAAAAGTACTTTTACTGATGTATCCAATATATCAATGATAAAATATATGACACATGCACACTGCAATTATATTAATATATCATTTTCACCTCATTTTCTATAAACAACTAAACCTGGTGAAGTCTTTTGAGTCGCAATTTGTTTTTATACAAAAAACAATGAATTCTCAAATTTATACTGAAACTGACTTCTCGTATATTCCTATGTACACTTTATTTAATATGAACTTTTAAAATATACCACGGCAGCTAACGGCTTATAGAATTAGAGCCACCCTAATATATTTTCTTTAATAATGATTATTGATTGTGAAAAAAGTTAAGAATTTGAGCACGGAAATTTCATTGAGTCTTAATTATATACGTTGAAAGATGTTACGTTTTGATTTGTATAAGCTTGTAGCACATTAACATATTAAGTAAACGAAATTTAAACATCTGTGATATTACAAATTAATTGGATGATGCATTCATATCTTGACTTTGCTGCCACCTAATTCAAATAGCATTTCAATAGTAACAACATATTACTTTCCCTTTCGTCGCTTCAGTTATTATAATATGTCCATATTACGCTTTGTTAAAAACATGACTTTTATTGCAATGTTTTAATATAGATATACTTTTTTTGAGAATGAATTTGCAAAAAAAAAAAACATTTTCAGGAATACAACTGTCAATGTTTCTGTTTCTATATGTATTTTATGTAATAAATAAACAACGATGAAATTGTACCACTAACGTATAATATTGACTCGGATGTCATTAAAGCTGCCAAGAAGAAATTCCCTCAAGAAAATTGAATTAGTACCGTTGCTCTAGAAATTATAATTTTACAGAGAAAAAATCCGTTCTCTATTAGGAAGCAGTCATATAACACATTTTACAAATTCTCGAACATCTTAGTTGTTTGGGAAAATGAGCACCCATAGTGTTTAACAGAGATAGCTCAAACAACTTTACTATCATTGCAGATGATTAGATTATAAATTAATCAATACAAACTATGATATATCTTCAATAATAAACCCAACGAATGCCAAGCGAAACAACGTATTCACACACTTACTAAATATCTAAATCTATTTCACATAGAAAAATCAAAATTAATCTAACAGATTTACAATATTTTGTTCTGGTTAACTACTTAAAAAGTGATTACTGGATTAAAATCTTTCCAAGATGATTACAGAGGCATATTGGCTCCATGTATGTTGTCAAAACATATTGGCTTTCTTGGTAAATTTTTAAAAATACAAACAATGACATGTATTTTTTTTTATATTATTGCAATGTTAAATAAACGCAATATAAAATATATGGCTTTCCTTGGGGTAACATATTACAAGAAATCATACCTTATATGATATCAAAATATAAATGGAACATTTTTTGTCTAAGCTAATACGAAATTTCTATTTTTTTTTTTTTTTTTTTTTTTTTTTTTTTTTTTTTTTTGAATATTTGACAGAAACAACATAAGAGTATAGTGACAAAGTTTTCTATAAACATTTCAAATTTCAAAGAAATTACGAGAAAGACAAGATAAATAATATTCTATATAAAACACTAATTTCACAGTTTATATATACACGAAGAACAAAATGTATAAGCTAAACATATCCAAAGTTGTTTACGTACATTCGTGAAAGCTGGAGTGAACTCAGGTTATGCGTTAATTATAAGCTACAAACGTTCCTTAAGCAAGCTGGATAGCTTCCTAACATGAAAAGATTAAAATCCCTTGGCGAGATTCTAAATCACAGCGGCAAAGGTTAAGCAATTCGATGCCAACGACCTTAAACATCCGGCCACTAATGCCCCTCTCTAAAGTTCTATATGATCTCTAAAAAGCAATAGTAACTGTTGTTTTCCGACTCTTGATACCTTTTTTAAAAGTTTTTTTCCTAACCTTCGGCAATTAAGTTTTCAACTTTTCCAATTTTTAACATGTTATGTACTAACTATGTATTTAGTATGTCTGTAAAAAGTTTTAGATTTTTTTTCTGATAAAAAAATTTAGCAGAAAATAAATAATTTATTTCATGGACAATTTTGGAAATCATTCACAAGCTAAAATATAATGTGTTTTAATATGGGTTTCTTGCATTGAGAAGAGAAGAAAATTTTATCTGTCAATTGAATGACAAATGTTCTTAATATCTATCGATTATCATTTTCTTAAACGAACGAAACTGATTGATGATGTAGCAATACGTCAAATCTCACAAGCCCTTAACGATAGCATTGATTTGTATTATTGATCTCATTATAAAAGTGGGTTCAAAGCTTAAACAACATTGATAGATAAGCAGAAAATAATGTCTTATATCAAATAAAAAAGTACGAAAACGCTAGAAAAATGCATTTTTGAAACACCAACAGTTCTCCTCAAATGGATATAATGATGAATACATTCAGAAATTGCTTTCTTGATATAACAAAAAACGGCCTAATATCCTAAGTGAGAAGAGCGCAAGAACCTCAAACGAAAATAGAACAGTAACTAAATGTTTTGAAAAATTAATGAAAAAGAAGTTAAATGGTTTAAAATATTTCAGATCTTTCCGGTAAAAAGACAAAAATGTGGAAACAACCACAATAAAAGTTAATGTTCAAGATACATTTGTAACATATTTTTAAATACATTTGGTATGTGTGGTTTTCTCATATTGTTTTGGAATGGCAACTATTTCGTTCACTCTATTTCTTTTTTTCCACAATCCTATTAATGAGATTTTCTACTGAGAGCTAGGAGAAAAGTTCATTTATTACCTTTTGTCCATTTTTCGTATAAAACTATGGTTAAGATAGGATAGTGGTACCCAAATATGTTCTAAATTTGAGGAAATATCGTTCTTTCAAATGATTTCCAATAACTTCTCCTTTCTTTTTTGTTCTTCATTATTTGAACATAACATCTTAAATGAAATCTGAACTTTTTGGAAAGAAATATTTCATAATTATCTGTTGTCGCACATTTCATAACTGTATATAACATATATGTAATGTTTACTTCTCAAAATTTTTGGAATGTTTGACATGATTAACTGAATAAAATGTCCTAAAGCGCTTGGATCATTAATGTACTGGCACATGATAAAACTAAAACGCATTTCTGAGATTACAGAAATGCACTTAACAAGAAGTCATTCTAAAAACCTAAGGATGTATTTTCTTTTAAAAAGAATGTACGGTGTACGTCTGATTCCAAGACAAAATCGTTGATCAATAAGAAGTTATCACAGACAGATTGTTCACCATTTCCCTCGAAACTGTAATTTAACCATGTCAAAAATCTTTTCTTTATTAGCAAGCTGTAATATTACTCACTTTAAAGCCAGTTCTGATTAGGAGAAATAAAACTCTCCATAATTACTTTGGCACCTGAGCTGTAACCCTCGAGTGAATACATTTTATTTAGAGGGTTTCCAATAGCTGTATTATCTACATATATTCTCATTTTGTTTTAAGCATTGAAACTTGAAACCATGCAAGTTAACATCAATAACTATTTCAAACTAATACACTGATACACTGCATTTGTTATTTCCGATTGTTTAATTTAGTAAAAGGAAGATTTGTGCAAACAGTGTCATACCTTCTAATGTATGAGTAAAAAGATATGCTACCGTATTATACACATAATGTTAAGTTTTACTTGACTTCGTGACAATTGCTTAACATCAGTTATGAAAACTGCTATCTCTATCTAAAGTATATTATAACCAAGATATTTTATCAACACAATGTGTACATTGTATATAAAACAAACTATTAACATTTTGTTAAATTTTCCGTCATTATTAACCTTATGAAACTTAGCTATACAAGTAGATAAATATTGAATTCTGGAATCGTGTGTTATTGTTGATGTTTAAGGTTGAAACAGTATAATTTCCAAAACCAAATCATTATATAGTTTAGACTTGTACTGTTTTCTCTTCATAATTTTCAATCAACTATTTTGTTACAAAATAATCATTTTTTTCCGTTGGAAAAATTAAACCTGAAAGTTATTATAGTCATGATCTTTAACCTTGTTTTTCACCTTTGTTGCAGTACCTAACACTAAGGTTTCCAAGTTATTACACATACAAGAATAGTGACAGAAAAGACAGGTTGACAGACATATATGATAATTAAACACCTGACTCTTCGTTCTTCCAGAAATATACAACAATTCGTATATATGTAAAAAAGAGTGAAACTTTTTATAGAATGATCTAATTCTATGCAATAACTTAATCATTTAGTAATACATGAATCTAAAACGGTGTTTGAAACAGTAAGTAAATCGTATCTAATTGGTGTTATCTAGGGACTAGTTGGGTTATGTAAATGATCAAGTCTAACTTCAGAATTTTATAACACTTATTACTTAATTCAATGCTAAAGCTTTGTTAATCTCAATGTTCATTAAAGTTTTTAATGAAACTATTATGAAGTTTGAGATGTGGTTTTTATAAAGTTTTAGTTAATAGACCGTAACATAACAAATAATTTAATCATTTTTTTTTCTAACTAGAAAGGACATAAGAAAAATAACTTTCATGTTGCAAGGTTTGCAGAATAAAAAAAATCATTTTGATTATCATGTTGGTGTCGGATATAATAATATTAATCAAAGCATTTTGTGGAAAACATAATCAAGTACATGGATCAAAGCGCAGGATCCATACATTGTGTTGTCTGCTTCTAGGTAAATGTCCAATGTTTAAATTGTTTTCCGGTTTTGTGTTTGTAATATGTTGTCTGATATATTTATGAAAAGACATTCATGTTTGACTTACTCTTATTACAGACAAGCTTGAAAAATTCAAATCTTAAATCGGCATTGCTTCTCATTTGTAATATTCAAAAGAATGAAAATGCGTATGAACTTAAAGTCGGACAAACACTAAACTCTTACATGTGTATTTATAAGATCATTAGTGAAAAACGCTGCTTCTTACATTTAAGAGTAACGCTGCAGGTCTAATTTTCGGTATGCTTTAAACAACCAATAAAAATATAATGGTAATAATCTTCAGAGTGCACAAATATTTCCTTTCTTCCTTGTAAGACTTACCACTACAGGTGAGCATCTTAATACAAGGGCTTGATTCATTTTCTTTATAGGTATTTTTTTACATTATGCCTATATAAATGGCTATTTCATGTGTTAAAATGGTTGTTTTTTTTTCAGCAGAATAGCTTAATTTTACAACATTTTGTCTATCGCTAGGAAAAAAATGATATTATAAAATGTACACCAGACGACATTCACAAAGTTATCAGATACATCTATCTTCCTAGGATTAAAAACAACAAGTAAGTCAGAAAGCGTTGCTATGCATTGTAAAGCTATCATAGATGATGCTATGGCAACGTTATGTTGACTTGAACCGTGACATATTCAACCATCATACAACAATATCATGTCCTAAAGAGAACAGATTCCAAAAAATTGACCTACTTAAATTCCTTTCATTTAAACGACGATTTAATGGTTCTAATTTCATTGTTTTTAATATTTTTTAAACAAGAAAATCACACAACCCCACCCACCAACCCACGCAAGCACGCATACACATACACAAACAACAACAGCAACAAAAAAGAAAAACAACACAAAAACACAAAATGAAGACACATACCAAACGAAACAATTTTTTGAAAATACATTATTGCAATGTAACTGTTCTGTATAATATTGGTATTACAACTTTTTAGTTTAACTCATACTCACTACCAAATGTAAGTGTAAGTGTACCATAACAATTACAATTATTATTACTATTACAAAGTTCAATATTTGTTATGCTTTTATCGACTAAGAATGTCGTCTGCCTTATCTGTTTTTATGTGAAAATAATTTTCTGCGTATGGATATAATTTTATAATAAATATTAAATGAGATCGTACTATAAATTGTGTCTTTTTTCGGAAAGGCAATTTTATCTCGCAATATTTCTTTTAATGATGTGGAGTTTCATAGAACACAAAAACTGAAATTGTACGATGAAAATAAAAGCAAAAATTTGGATTAAGTGTGATTCTTCCAAAGCATTAATCACAACGAAATTACATGAAAACATGCAGAATAAATTTGATTGAGTCCTTACAATGAAAAGAATAATGAAAAAAGTGCATAATCTTTCATGCTTTTTAGCACCGACTCAACAAACTCTCAACAAAAAATCCTTTAAGAATGAAATGATGCTTGTAATTGTAGATGAGCCGTTTTTTAATGTAATACTTTATTAGGTACTGACAAGAAAACAATGAGGTTTAAGAATAAAGAGCTATTTCCAATGAAATATTTTATACAATTATTTCTTTCATCTTGCACTTTTATGATAACCGTAATTGCGGAATAGTTTTGTAATTATCAGTGTTTTGCGTATACCATTTATAATTTTATTATTTATCCATCATGCAATATAAAAAGCGTCTAAGGCTGCAAGAAGCTTAATACCTAATCATGATTAACAAAAATCTAATATTAATTATCATTGATTTATTTTTTTATAACAGTAAAACAAATAAGTTACAAAGTGTTTAGCTATTAAAAGTGATGTACACTTTAATAAAAAGCTACTTTATCGTGAAATTACCGTCTTCTTGTTGTAAAATCTTTGTCTTGTGCAAATCAATTTTTCCATGAATCATTACTACGCAGACACCGAAAAATTCTCGGGGAAAGAATGATCGAAGAGCGTCAACATGGAAACTACTCAAGTGTGCGGTATGATAAACTCATTATAAATGATGGGGTGTATAAATATTGTGACAATACACGATCCATAGTGTACATAGGCAGACGACAATCGCAAGATAGCAGACGACCGTCTGTGTTAGCTGAACAGAACGAACCTTTTATAAATAACCAATCGCAGCAAGCCGGGATGGATACGGAAAGATCCGAAGTAGACCAATTTAGCTAGGAAAGTGGCCAAAGCCCATTATTTGACTTTAATATACTGTCATAGAACATTTGTGGTTTAACCCGGTTAGAAAATTGTACTTTAACCAAAGAGTTTCTTAAAAGATTTGATATTTTATGCTTCAATGAGACATGGTCAAAAATTTAAAGGAGAGTTTGACAGTTTTTTAGAGGGTTATATACATTATGATTATGTGAGACCATATAATAATGCTCACATTAGAAATAGTGGAGGGGTTAGTGTATTTATAAACTCTAGTTTAAAATGTTTACATTTGATTGAACGTATTTTTTATGACATGACAGATTGTGTAGTGCTGTTACTAAAGTCTTCTCAGTTGTTTACAGTAGAAGATATTGTTTTTTATTTTGCGTATGTTTCACCGGAGGGATCTTCTGTTTATGATAATTTAGAAGAAAATGATGGAATTATTAAAATTCAGGGTGATATTGAAATGATTAAATTAAACTTTCCTAATTCATATATTCTTTTTGCTGGAGATACAAATGCTAGAACAAAAAATTTACCTGATTTTATTTATGATGACACTTTAACGTATATATTTGGTGACTCTGATTATAACGGTAGTACATTTTGTTTACCTCGTAACAATAAAGATGGCGTTTGTAATAATTTTGGAAAATCTTTGCTTAATTTATGTTGTTTGTATGATATTCACATTTTAAACGGGAGATATCCAAATGACACATTAGGGGAGTATACATGCTACGCAAATGAGGGTGTCAGCGTTGTCGACTATATAATAGCTAGTTCAAATTTATTTGAATATATTGTAAATTTCAAAGTTTTAGAAAATGATGTATCTGATCATCTCCCTATATCATGTTCTCTGTCTTTACCATACAAGGACTTGGTAATTAATGCCGTTTCTAATGATAATGATGTAACATGTACAATTGAACACGAAAAATTTCGTTGGAATGAAGTCCATAGAGCTAATTTTTTAAGTCAGTTTGGTAGTCTGTTACGTCAGAAACAAGGTAGAATTATGTCTGAGATAACGACTAATATTGACAGCGCATTGTCTATATTGACAGCCGTTTATAAAGAGGCAGGATCTAATATGCGAATAAGATCCTTAAGATACAAACAGTCACAGCCCGAATGGTGGGGTGGGAACTGCGATTTATATAAACGCGAGAAATATAACGCGCTACGTAGGTTTAGAACATCAAACTTAATGCATGATTTAAGAGTATATAAGGTAAAACGTAATAAGTTTAAGGCGTATTGTCGTAGTAAACAGCTACTTTTTCAGCGCGACCAAAGACAAAAACTCATTAATGTTAGTAATAATCCGAAGGATATGTGGTCACTTATTAAGCGTTCACGTCCTCCGAAAAAGACAGTGTGTAATATATTCAGCCAATGAATGGTATGCGTATTTTAAAGATCTTTTGTTCGATGATTCCGCCATATCACTTAACACGGATAATTTGACTGAAATAAATAATGAACAGTGTGTTGAGCTAGATCAACCATTTACTCGGGCTGAAATCGAATCAGCCATTAATAATTTGTCTAATGGCAAAAGTCCCGGATCTGATGGCATACCATCAGAGTTTTATAAATATACATTAAATGACAGTATTAACGTTATTGAAGCGTTGTTTAACAGAATACTTAACAAGGGCGTCTTTCCTAAGATTTGGGGTAAAAGCGTGGCTACGGCAATCCATAAAAGCGGATTAATGACCCTAGTAACTATAGAGGGATTTCTGTAACGAATGCTCTGTATAAAGTATTTTCTAGACTTATCAATACTCGACTTTATAATTGGGCCGAAAATAGTAATAAAATCGACGAGTCACAAGCCGGCTTCCGACACGGGTACTCAACGGTAGATATTATTTTTGCTCAGAAATATTTAACAAGAAAAGGTGGTAGATTCTATTGTATTTATGTTGATTTTAAGAAAGCATTCGACAAATTAAATCACGCGAAGCTTTTTTGAAATATTATATCGTAGAGGTCTCCGCGGCAATTTTTACGCGTGCTCAAGACTATGTATACCGATCTATTATCGTGTGTTAAACTCGACTGTAATCATGCTAAAAATAGACCAAATTTTAATGATAACAATTGCTGTTATTTATCTACTGATTATTTCCCCTGTAATGTTGGAACAAAACAAGGAGACGTAAGCAGCACAACTATATTCATACTTTTTATTAATGAATTAGCAGAGTTACTACGTCCCTCGTGTGGAACAGGAATTTTTATAACTAACGACATACATGATATTAACTGTCTTATGTTTGCGGACGACATTGCTAATTGCGCAGAAACCGCTGTCAAATTACAGCAACAAATTAATATAATAGACGTATTTTGTCAAGATACGGGTATGGAATTGAATTTAAATAAAACAGAGATTATGGTATTCCGTAATGGAGGTGGTCTTAGAAATTATGAATCTTGGCTCTATCGTGGATCTCCTGTTAATGTAGTATCAATTTATAAATATATGGGTGTTCATCTTACACCTACTATATCTTGGTCATCAACCCACAATAAATTGTCTATTCAAGCAAAGAAATCTATTCTAGCCATCAAACAGTATCAAAAGTCATTTGGATATTTTCCAGTCAAAGAATACTTTAAATTATTTGATGCTTTGGTGAAACCAATATTATGTTATGCCTCACAAGTATGGGGTTATTGTTATGTAAATACTATTGAAACTGTTCATAATGATTTTTGTAAAAGGTACCTTAATGTTAATAGAACTACAAATAATGCAATGGCACTAGGAGAATGTGGTAGGTTACCATTATGTATATTTTACATGACTAACTGTATAAAATATTGGTGCAAGTTATTGACTATGCAACAATCAAGATATCCGCGACAATGTTATCTTATGTTGAAAAATCATGATGATAGTGGGAGATATAATTGGGCTACTAAGATAAAAAAATTTATTATTCGAGTATGGTTTTGGTTTGCCTGGATTTCGCAAGAAATAGGTAATCCTGACATGTTTATCCTTTTGTTTAAACAGAGGACTGGTTGATTGCTACACTCAAAATTGGCATTATGATATTAATATTTCTAGTCGATGCTTTCATTATAGAAATTTTAAATCACTTTTAAATGTAGAAAGATACCTAATATTGGACTTACCATTTATTTATAAGAAATCTTTTTCTAAGTTTAGGTGTTCCAACCACAAACTTAAGATAGAAATCGGCAGACATTTAAATATACCAAGAGAACAACGCTTTTGTACATATTGTTTAAATAATAGAAATATCTCAATTATAGATTGTGAATTTCATGCTTTTTTCCATTGCTATAAATATAATGAAGTACGCCAACTATACTTACTAAATTGGTATGATGGAAGAACAAATTTAAATGATTTCTACTCATTAATGAACTCGAGTTGTGATACAACAATACGTAATTATATGTATTTATATACACCATATTCTTTGTAAAGCTGACGATATTAATTAGAGGGACGTAAAATGTTTATCCATGTTGCTTTGTATATTATGGGCCGGTGGCCTTATTATCAAATAAATATGTTGTTGTTGTTGTTGTTAACGAATCGTTCAAGCTAAAATATATCATTCCAGTTACAAGCGAACAAGGTAGCATGACATTAGCTCATAATTTTCACCACAGCGAGTTACAACTTTTTACAGAAGGAACATTTCCGAGAAACGGTCACATTTCTTGCCAAGATTACGTTTTATGGCCAGTTGGTGAAACAAAATCAATGCCGCATACAAACAAACGGTCTTTACTACGTCATTTTTTCACGGCGTTATCCACCAAGTTTATGGAACGCCGGCGGTTCAACTAAGGAGCCCGCTTGTACCTGAAATAATGCACAAAGGGGGAAACTGAGGTCTTCTTCCAGACTGGAAAGTCGCCATATTATTTCACAATGTTGATGCTGAAAACTGTAGTTGTGCGACGTACAACCCAAGCAAAATTATAAAACCTTAAAAGTTGTATTCATGATTGTAGATGTAAGCTTCTTTAGCAATGCAAAATAATTCTTACATTAATACGTATTTGGTTTCTACCTTAATCATGAAGATACTCATACAAATGTTAAGCATATTTACTTTTGTGAAGTTATGCTGAAGCATATTTAAAATTCTTGAATCCGTTTCCGGCAATTATCCAATAGTGGCGTCATATTAGAAAACATGTCCGTTAATCGTGCACATGAACCAGACACATTAACTTCAAGGCCTGTTTTTGCTTTTGCACCTGTATAATTCATTATTTAGGCAAATTTTGCAATAAATCTAGGATAAAAAATCTTATGATGTAAAAAATCTGGAAACAAAGTGATCCCTCGGAAGCACAAATCAGAACACAATGACATGAGCCATGTGTGACATAAAACATATTGACCTTGTTCAAGTTTGTACAATTTAATGCAATCCTTTGCTGTGTTGAAATTAAAGTTACACCTATACTGTACAAATTATATGGACACTTAATAGCTTAACTGGTTGAAAAATACATAAGATAACTCTTCGTGTATTATTTAAGGCCGAAGCAGGTGCTTAGGTAGAGCAGTATGCCTTCCTTACGCTAGCTGGAAAGCTTTGCACGTGAAATTATCTTTAGTTGCGATTCTTTATAATATCTTACGCGAAATCAATACGAACTCGTAGTAGTAGGTGCGTAGACAATAAAAACCAAGTATCATTTGCTATAATTTAGTATAGACATAATCTGCAAAACAATCATCAAACTGTCTTTTGTGAAACTTTATTGGTAGTTATTTACTGGTTCACGTGATAATGTAATGCTTAACCCATTACGTTATATACACGGCTTTTAACGCCTTTTTCACCCCCCCCCCATTTTGTTGTCTCAAATGGTGAAACAATGGCTTATTTAGGCCCCCAACACTTGTTTTTGTTTGAGAAATGATGTTAAAAATGTGACCTCTTTTTCGGCGCGGCCCCAAACCAAAAGATACATCAGGGGGGTGCCAGAAGGGGGATGTGCCCCCTTCTGTTTTGGGGGTTTGAAGGGGGTGGAGTCCCCCTCATCGCCAAGAAAATTTTGGAATTGTGAGAGGCTATAGACCCCAGATTGATCATAAGGTAACGTGTAACCAACGCTGAAAAGCCTTTGACTCTATCTCACTCCATTGAGAAGTTGCAGCTCTTTGAAATTAATTTTGATGGAAAAAATCAACGCAAAATAGTGATTTTTGGCAATTTTGAGATGTCCCTCGTTGCCATGGTAACAGAAAATTTAAGCCTGAGCATGTTGTTGCAATGGCAATGGTTCAGTCAACATTTGTGCCAAGTTTGATTAGTGTTGAAGCAGTTTTTATAGTATTATAGCAATCTGAACTTGTAACGGGAGACTTTTCAATGAAAACAGCCATTTTTCACAAAATGCTCATGAAGTAATGGGTTAAAGGATAACAGCGATGTATTGTGTGCGTCCGATTACATTTCTATTCTTCTAAATATATAAGGAGCATCAACTTACAACAATAATTTTTTTTTCTTAAACTATGTCAACGGATTTATTTTGTAACATTCGTTGTTAAGATGATACTTTTTTATTCAATGGTATCTAAAATTAATGAAATACAACTGAATAAAACTTATTTTTGAAATATTTCATCATCATAATTTAGATATTTTAGATATATTATTCATTATCCTTTTAATCCTATTTGGGATATTTCATTTGTGATTCTGGTAATACTGCCAAATATTGCATATGATTACAAAATCAATAAAGTAAATCGTAAAATAGAAAGGGACATCTGATTGAATACTATAAAATGAAAGTTGTCCTTCTTTGAAGAGACTTCCATATCAATATTTTTATAATCTAATTGCTATATAATTTCATTTTTGTCTTAGCTACAAGAAATTACAATGTCATTGCAATGTAAAAAAATATAACATATCGGAAACTTACATATGCGATTCATTAACATATGCAAGTTTACCAGTTTAACTTCGACCTAGTCTCTTTTTGTTAAATATTTCTGCTTTATTCTGTATAATTCATATAAAATTACATAATTCTACGAGTGCGAAAATATTACTTTCACAAAATTACATGACTCTCTGTTTTATCTTTATTCATTTATACTCGTATATTCTTCGTCCTTAAATCAATACATGTACTATTGTAGACAAAAATGCATTATTTTTGGTTGTCGCACATTAAATAATTGTAAATAAGATATTTTAATGGAAACGCTAAAAATAAGTTTAGGGTAAACCGTTTACTCGACAAGATCGACAAGATTAATTATTGAAATGTCCCAAAGCTCTGAGATAAGGAATGCAGCTGCGCATAATAAAACTAAAGCGATTAGTATGCACTTACAAAGAAACTTACGCTTAAAACCTCTTTGAAAGATGATATATTGTTAATGTTTGATTCCATAAATAAATCGTTGATCAATTAGTTGTAATCCCCGAAAGATTGTTCACTTATTACCATTTCATACCAATAAATCTTTTCTTTATTAGCAGCCGATAGTATTACTTATTTTATAGTCAGTTCATGTCAGGAGAAATTAAACATTTCATAATTACTTTGACTCCTGAGCTGCAACTCTGGAGTGAGAACAGAAAATAAGAGTATGTTTCAATATATCAATATATCTATAACTATTCTCATATTTTACCTTGTAAGCAAATATCGAAATATGAAATCATACAAGTTAAGAAACATTTTTGCCTTTGCCATCAACATATGTTTTATTTTGTACCATTGCAATGTTTGATAAAGAAAACAAAAGATTCCTGTAACCCATTACCCCATGAACATTGTGTGAAAAATGGCTGTTTTCATTAAAAAATCTCCCATTACAAGTTCAAGTTGCTATAAAACTATTAAAACTGCTTCAATACTAATCAAACTTAGCACAAATGTTGACTGGACCATTGCCTTTGTAACAACATGCTCAGGCTTAAATTTCCTGTTATCATGGCAACTAGGGGACATCTCAAAAATGCAAAAAAACTATTTTGCGTTGATTTTTTCCATCAAAATTGATTTCAAAGTGCTTCCACTTCTCAATGGATTGAGAAAGAGTCAAAGGCTTTACAGCATTGGTTACACGTTACCTTATGATCGACCTTGGGCCATTTTTAGCCTCTCACAAGTCCAAAATTTTCTTGGCAATGAGGCGGACTCCAACCCGCCCCCCTTCAAACTCCCCAAACAGAAGGGGTACACCCCCCTTCTGGCAACCCTCTGATGTATCTTTTGGATGGGGGCCGCGCCGAAAAGGTGGTCAATATTTTAAACAACATTTCTCAAAGAAAAACAAGTGTTTGAGGGCCTAAATACGGCATTTTTTCACCATTTGCGAAAGGGGGTGAAAAAGGCGTAGAAAGGGGTATTTATCTGGTAATGAGTAAAAAAATGTTATATATCAGTTCTGTTAAATAGATTTTATCATTCTATGTGTAAAATGTTCAGATATACTTGGATACGCACCATTAGCTTACATCATCCTTGAGACAATGTATTTATTGGCAAGAGTCTTTTGTATAAGCAGAAAATTGTTTGTGCGATGTCCATTTGAGTGACATACTGTTGCACTCTTGAATTATTATTGTTTATACAAATCAATCATGTTTTATTTTGCCATCGAGTAACGTTATGACTTTACGTTCAGTCCGTTATTGTCATTATGAAAATTATGAAATTAAAACATTAAATATAATTGTACTCTGAACTCACATGTTTTTTGTAAGACTGTCTCTGTTTGCTTAAAAAGTAATGAAAATTATAATACAAAAGTTAATGTTTTTAAAGGTTTAAATAGATTCAAATTGTACCTTTTCACACGATAAATTAAACTCTTTCCCTACACCCTTATCATTTTCTAGGCCTTCAACTTTAATGTCTTTGATGGTTTTCATTGTAGAAAGTTAAAACTTATTGTTTGGCGCATTGTCTTTGTCTTGTCCTTGTGCGGCCTTTTGTTATTTGCTAAATGAAGATTCGGATGAAATTTAAGCTATCGACAGTAGTCCTTTACGTGACAAATTCATGAGTCTTTAGTTATTTAACTACAAATATATCCAATGAAAAATCATGAGATAAAGATTCTTAGAAATAGACAATTTAGATGAAAATTCACATATCTCTGAAGGAAAAGAACCAGCTTTGAAAAGAGAGTCAGACTGGCTAATTGAATTCCTTCAGCGCAGTTTCCAAAACAGTCTCTGCAGAGAAGAGATGAAATTATAGGTGACATCGAGACATAAATACATAGCTTGTCTGTTACAAGGTTAGCAGGGTGATACCATATTATTCTGAGTGTCATGTTTGTGTCGGTTACAATTTATCACAGCGTGCCATGCTTACGCACCGGTAAAAAAGGTAGCTAAGTGAAGTGAACTATGTACAAAGAACAATATACAGTGTGTGCGTATGTTTTGAATGTTGGTATAAAATTTTCATCGATAATCTGGTTTTTAGTTTTAATTTCTTTTCTTTCACTTCTTTAAAATATATTTTTGACAAACATTTGGCAAAATAATAAAGGTAATACAAAATATTTTTAAAAAAAGCAAGCTAAAAAGTGAAATGTTAATTTTCATTTTTTAATATCTCTAAAACACGTGGGTCAAGCTGAAAATATAAATTTGAAATAACTTTTTATTTTAGTCAAACATTGCTGTTTTTAGTGTGATGAGTTCTTAAGGTCTTACAAGAAAATAAAAGGCCTCTATTGTTTGACACATTGATATTGTACGTTAACTTAGTACCTTACCAAAATATCATGCTGCTTTTCCAAGTAGGTGTTATACCGTTTAGCAATAATTGTGTGATAAGAATCAAACTATTTTTATATTTGCCTAGCTTGAAGAATTTCTGCAATGACAAGCTTTGTTTTATTTGTTATGTAAAGTCATTTTACTGAAAACTTTTATATAATTAAAATCATAATGTAATTTTCTTATAAGTAAAAATTGATAAATGATATATTCTGTATTCAGTCATCATACACTCACATTTGTTACCCTTTTAAAGTGACATTATGCTCATATTTTCATTGTCGAGTTGAACTGAATTGACTTTATATTTCAAAAGATTATCTGTTAAAAAGATGTTTGACCAACATATTATATTGGTAATGTTTAGGATAAAATTCAAAATTTGCCTAAAATATAAAAAGACTGCCCCACTACTTTAATCAGTTGAACAAAATAAAATTTTGACTGCCCTTACTTGCTTTTTATAATATTTTGTATTGCCAAAAGTTTGTCAAAAAATAAATATCAAAGAAATGAAAGAAAAGACAATTTAAATTAAAATCCAGATTTTTGTTGAAAATTTAAAATCAACATTGAAAAACATACGCACACACTTTATTGTTCTTCAGCTTAGTTCACTACACTTAGTTACCTTTTACCGGTGCGTAAGCATGGCACGCTGTGATAAATTGTAACCCACACAAACATGACACTCAGAATAATATGGTATCACCCTGCTAACCTTGTAACAGACAAGCTATGTATTTATGTCTCGATGTCACCTATAATTTCATCTCTTCTCTGCAGAGACTGTTTTGGAAACTGCGCTGAAGGAATTCAATTAGCCAGTCTGACTCTATTTTCAAAGCTGGCTCTTTCCTTCATGGATATGTGAATTTTCATCTAAATTGTCTATTTCTTAGGATCTTTATCTCATGATTTTTCATTGGATATATACATTTGTAGTTTAATAACAAAAAGACTAATGAATTTTTCACGTGAGGGACTACTGTCGATAGTTTTAATTTCAACCGAATCTTCAATTATCAAATAACAAGAGGCCGCACAAGTGCAGAGCAAAGACAAAGCGCCATTATAACAATACTTTTTAGCATTTTACAATAAAAATTATCAAAGACAATAAAGTTGAAAGCCTAGAAAATGATAAGGATGTAGAGGAAGAGTTAAATTTATGGTGTGAAAATGTACAATTTGAAACTATTTAAACCTTTTTAAACATTAACTTTAGTAATTCATTACTTTAATACGCCAACAGAGAAATTCTATGAAAACCATCTGGGTTCTGTGTTCAATAATATTAATTGTATTAATTTCATAAGTTTCATAGAAACAATAACGGACTGAACGTGAATTGATAAACTTACTTGACGGCAAAATAAAACATGCTTGATTTGTATGAAAGATAATAATTAAAGTGTGCAACAGTATGTCACTCAAATTGACTTTGCAAAAACAATTTGCTACAAAATTAAAGACATTTGCTTATAAATACATTGTCTCAAGGATGATGAAAGCTTATGGTTCGTACAAACATATATCTGAACAATATACACATAAAGATAATATATACATTTGTATTTAACAAAACTGATATGTAACATTTTCAAAAAAAGTTAACGGTTCAAACAATTATTTTGTGTTCTTAATCAAACATTGCAATTGTAAAAAATAAATATATGTTGATGACAATGGCAAAAATGTTTCTAAACTTGCATGGTTTCAGATTTCGATTTTTGCTGACAAGGTATTTAAGATAAACTGAGAATAGTTATACATGTAGATATTTTGATATATGGGACATACTCTAATTTTTTGTACTCACTCAAGAGTTACAGCTCAGGAGCTAAAGTTATAATGAACTGTTTAATTTCTCCTGACATGAACTGACTATAAAATAAGTTACACCGTCGGCTGCTAATAAAGAAAATATTTATTGGCATGAAATGGTAATAAGTGAACAATCTTTCAGGGATTATAATTAATTGATCAACACTTTTAGTCATGGAATTAAATATTAACAGTATATAATCTTTCAAAGAGATTTAAAGCTTAAGTTTCTTTGTAAGTGCATACTAATCGTTTTAGTTTTATTATGCGCACCGGCGTTCCTTATCTCAGCGCTCTTGGACATTTCAGTAATAAATCTTGTCGATCTTGTCGAGTAAACCTTAATCTTATTTATTTTAGCGTTTCCTTTAAAATATCTTATTTACAATTATTGAATGTGCGACAACCGAAAATTATGCATTATTCCTTTCTACAATAGTACATGTATTGATTTAAGGATAATGACTATATAAATGAATAACGATAAAACAGACAGTCATGCAATTTTGTGAAAGAAAGAATTTCCTCACACGTACATATACAATTATGTTAATTTATATGCCTTATACAAAATTAACCAGAAATACATGCATCTTTAAAAAAAGAGACTAGGCCGAAGTAAAACTGGTTTCTTACAAATGTTTATGAGTCGCATATGTAAGTTTCTGATACATATGGAAATGTTGAATTGCTTACATAACAATGAAATGATGATTTCTTGTAGTTAAAACAAAAAAAAATGCAAATATTGAAATTAAATTATAAGAAGATTGACATTGATGTATTTTCTGTATTACATTAAAGTAGGAATTCTATTTCTAATTTCATAGTATTTAATCAGATGTCCCTTACTCTTTTTACGATTGACTTTTTATACATTTTGTAATCATATGCAATATTGCCAGAAAATTCACATATCGCAAATAGGAAATAAAATATAATGAATAGTATAGCTAACATATATAAATATAATGATGTAAAATATCAAAAATAAGTTTTATTCAGTTGTATTTCATATTCATAAATGTTAGATGCCATTGATTAAACTAAGCATCATCTTAACCAAGAATGTAACGAAATAATTTCTAAGGAAAACAAAATTGTTGTTGAAAATTAATGCTTCATATATATTAAGAATAGAAATGGAATCAGACGCATACAATACATCGCTATTATCCCTTTAAGAACTACATTGTCACGTGAACCAGTAAATAATTACCAATAAAGTGTCACAAAAGACAGTTTGATGACTGTTTTGCAGATTATGTCTGTAGTAAATTATAGCAAATGATACTTAGTTTTCTGTCTACGCACCTAAATTACGAGTTTGAATTGATTTTGCGTGAAGACGTGAAAAGCTGAGGAAGGCTATGTGTATATAAAAAATATTACGAATTTTATGTTGTTTCTTGTTTGCATTTTTACAAATTTTATTGTTATTTGAAAAAAAAGATAATATTTATATCATGCAGTAGAGGTTTTATGAATTGATTTGTTTTGAAATATCCTTATTATTTGCAGTTTTACTACAATGTTTGTAGTATTCATTATATTACACTTTTTTGATTGAATGAAGTTTCACTTTTAAGTGTTACTTCATGTGATGAAAGTGAAATCATCATCTCAGTAAAGTGCAGTTAAATACATTTTTTGTATTGTATGTATTGCCCTGTTTTCTTTTCAAAATTTATATGTTGTACAGGTCTTATGTGGTATTGTCTTACTAAGTATATTGCATTTGCCCTGTTTTTATTGCGCTGTACCGTTTTACATATTTGGTATCACATTACATTGCAACAATAGATTATTTCAGGTGCGAATCTTTCCAGCTAGCTTAAGGAAGGTATGTTGTATTACACAAGTGCCTGCTTCGGATTGAAATAAGACACGAATGGGGCACCTGATGTCTTTTTCTACCAGTTCAGCTTAAAAGTCACCATATGATTTGAGTGTTACATAAAATCCAAAAAGGCAAAACATGCACGAAATTGTACAAACTTGTACAAGGTCGATACATGTAACACATCGTCTAAGGTTTACAATATAAGGTTATTTGTTCCAAGATTAATGCATCATTTGCCTTAATAAATAATTATACAGGTGAATAAGCAAAAACATGCGTTGCGGTTAATGCGTCTGGATCATGTGCACGAGCAACGGACATATTGCCTAATATGACGACACTATTGGATAATTGCCGGGCACGGATTCAAGAGTATCAAATATGCTTCAGCATAACTGAACAAAAATAAATATGCTTATACTTTTGTATGAATATGTTCATGATAAATGTAGATATAAAATACGTATTAATATAAGCATTATTTGGCATCGCTAAAGAAGCTTTTATCTACAAGCATGAGTACAACTTTAAAGGTTTAACATTTTCCCACAAACACAGAATAGGTCATATGGCGACTACTGATATCTACTGATCTGGTGGAGCAAGACCTTAGGTGTCTCCTTTGTGCATTTTTTCCCGGCACAAAACTGACACCTAAGTAGAACCACCGGCGTTATGTAAGCTAGCTGGTTAACGGCTTCAAAGGAATATAATATAAAAGACTCGTTTTGTGTGTTATATGACAATAACCGTTCGTTCGTAAGCGGTATTGATTTTGTTACACCAAATGTCCATAAAACGTGATCTTGGCAAGTAATGTAACGGTTTTACGGAAATGTTTCTTCTTTAAAAAGTTGTGACTCGCTGTGGTGAAAATTATGAGCTAATGTCATGCAACCGTGTACGCTTGTAACTGGAATGATGCATTTTAGCTTTAACGATTCGTTAGTAATAATTCATGGTAAAAATTGATTTGCGCAAGACAAAGATTTTATAACAAGAAGACGGTAATTTCACGATAAAGAAGCTTCTCAGTATCACTTTTAATAGCCAAAAAACATTCTTACTTATTTGTTTTGCTGTTATTAAAATATAAATCAATGCAAACCAGTACTAATTTTTTGTTTATCATAATCAAGTATATAGCTTCTTTCAGCCTTTGGTGCTTATTATATAGCCTTTGTTTCGTTTGTTTGGATTTTTACGGCACGTCAACACATAACTGGCCATATCGTGCCGAATGCTATTAAAGGCTTAAAATGTTATGTAAAACTTTGCAAATGACAATAAAAATGAGCCATTTAGATCCTAGAATACAAGTTTATCTCTTCAAATAATCAATGATGTTTTTTGATGGAATTGTATTAAAGAGTTCTTTGAGTGAATTTACACAATAAAATCTTTTACGGGCCTGTCAAAAATCATGACATTCAAGAAGAAAATGCTTGACAGTAAAAATTTCATTACAAACTACATAGAAATGGCTATTGTCATTCGTGAAGAGACAAGAGTGGGTAATTTTAGTGTGTCCAATTCGGCATCGAAGAAGAACTGTTTGATCATGGCGGATTGATAGAGATAGAGATGGTGACACATCAAGAGATGGGTTTATATCGTGAAGTTTATTAAAAACGGCATTGTCCCAATTTGCTTTCCATTCAGATGATACGAGTTTATTTATAGCCGGTCTAAAACCACAAGCGGGTAACAATAAGTCAGATTTTTGAAAATGTAATGATTGTTTAGCTAAAGCATCTACTTTTTCATTTCCTCGTATAACTACATGACTTGGAATCCAATATAATTTAACAGATTTTGTTTTAAGTATATCATGAAATCGTAAAAGAAGTTTCTTTATCATGATATTGTCAGATTTGTTTTATTTTTAATGGATTTTAAAACAGAAAGCGAGTCAGAAAATATCACAAATTTATGATGGGCATAAGCATGATGGACGAATAATAAAAATAAATGATATACGCAATACATTGATAATAAAAAAACTATCATAATAATACAGGTTGAAAGTCTGTTCTGTAATAATTCCGTAGTGTAATATAAGTTATTTCCTATATTCTAAAACATTTTTGGTGTAAATGCAACAAATGAAAAACAATCTCAATTCTGTCACAAAAATACTTGTTTTCTTTGCAAACTAAATTTAGAATTTCAGAATGTAGTACGTACATGCATATCATGTGCATATATCTGACAACTATTATGGTGAAATATACTTAACCAACATGTGTATCTACACCTGTACACATGTCATATATCTCTCTTGTCAGTGCCTAATAAAGTATATCGTTCACACACATTACACCTACAAATGTAAGCATCATTCAAGTTGACAGAAGTTTTTGTTCAGTGTTGTTATAATTTTATTGTCCTTCAGGATCATTTATTTCAACACTTTAAGTGTTTAAATTTGAGTACCGCTAAAGCCAGTGCTAGGGGCGTGAGGATTTATATACTTTTTCGTTATCCATTTCATTGCAAAGACTCATTCATATATATTCTGCAATGTTCGTGTATTTTTGTCGTGACTTATTCTTCTAAGGGATAACACTTCATCAAGATTTTTCCTCAATTTTCATCGTTAAGAAACCGTTTTTATGTTTTATGACAACCCATATTATTAAAATGATATTGCCAAGAACTATCTGGAGTTCAAATTGCCTTTCTAAGAAAGGACACAATTTATAGTATGATCTCATTTAATATTTATAACAGAATTATAACCATTCGCTGAAAATTATTTCTACATAACAAACAGATAAAGCAGACGACATTCTTAGTCTGAACCAAATATTTGTGATTATTACCATTGTAAGTTAAGAAATATCAAAGACTGGTTGTTACTTTCTTATAGAAATATTAATCAAAGCAAAATCGGTGTTGGCTATCTATATGGTATGAGCAAGAAATTACCTTCCTGAACACTTGAGAACTCATTATGATTGTTAGATAATAAAAGAAAATTGAAATTGTTACGCAGTGCGTGTTTAGATTTTACAAACATCTTTAAAAAACAACATGCAGCAAGGTAACTTTATTACAATTTGTAATTTTATCTCATTAATGTGCATTGATTATTAACAAAACTGTTCGGCAATTTAGGTTCATCAGAATTATCCTTGAAGAACGTATGAGTTTAAAGTATGTTTCATTATCATTCTTTGCATGTCATATTCAAATATCGAATCAGATTGTTCACCTCTTCATTTTAAAACAAATTTTGCTACAAGTGACACATAACGAATGCAACTGATTCGCAAGGCTGTCAGAACTTGACTTGTTTTAGTTGCAAAAATAACATCAATTACATAATGTTGTTAAAATACCTGTATTACATTATGTTGTAGAGATATCATCTGTCTTGATCTGATCTAGAAAATATAATTTAACCATGTACTGTGGCGTAGCTTCCTTTAGGCACTGTAGGCACGTGCCTCCACTTTTTCCTCAGAAATGAAAAAATAAATGATTACAAAAATGCAATAAAAATTTAAGGGTAAGAGCGGTAGATGTGTAGGTCCTAATATTAGAAAATGACTTGTCACCTTATTTCAAAATATATCGAGTTTTATTTCATAACGAAAGTGTTGCCGTGTTATAAAGTTGTTCTGTGGTAAAATCAGAGACGGGTAAAGTTTTTGACAATATAGAAAATTTTGAGAGCTTCGATTCAAAATATAAATATCAAATATTACAACTAATGAACTATGCACGACAATGATAGGCCATATCGAGATATCGGTAGTGCTAGCTATAAACAACTGATGAGGTAATTAAGCGATATGTTTCGAATGAAGCCTTGACATCTTGTCTTAAGGTATTCGTGATTTAATTATTTGAACGTTATTCTGTTCAAACTGCACCTCCGTCGTCACTTGAGCACAAAACTCAAAGTTGTATTGAAACATGGCAAGTTCATAAAGTCGCTACGAAGTAAACGTGAAACATAATACATGTATGTGTTATTATGGAATCGGGAGTGGGATATAGTTTTGGCGTTGTCCGTCCGTCCTTTCGTTTCCGGAGTAGTTTTCTGCAACTACTGGCTGTAATTCAACGAAACTTTGTGGGAATCATCAATATCAAGAGGAGATGCGCATATCGTCGGCTTGTTCCGGTCAGACCCTTTAACTAAGAGTTATGGCCCTTGATTAGTTATGTAGTATGCATTTAGAGTAAAAATCTTTCGGCACTACTTCTCTGCAACTACTGGATGGAATTCAACGAAACTTTATGGGAACCTTCAATGCCAAGAAGAGATGCGCATATCGTCGGCTTGTTCCGGTCAGACACTTTAACTCAGAGTTATGGCCCTTGATTAGTTATGCAGTATGCATATGGAGTAAAAATCGTTTCCGCGCTACTTCTCTGCAACTACAGGTTGGAATTCAACGAAACTTTATGGGAACCTTCAATACCAAGAGGAGATGCGCATATCGTCGGCTTGTTCCGGTCAGACTCTTAAACTTAGAGTTATGGTCCTTGATAAGTTATGCAATATGCATATGGGGTAAAAATCGTTTCCGGATTAATTCCCTGCACTTACTGGCTGAAATTCAGCGAAACTTTATGGGAATCATCAATATCAAGAGGAGATGCGCATATTGTCAGCTTGTTCCGGTCAGACCCTTTAACTTAGAGTTATAGCCCTTGATTTGTTATGTAATATGCATTTAGAGTAAAAATCATTTCGGCACTACTTCTCTGCAACTATTGGCTGGAATTCAACAAAACTTTATGGGTACTTTCAATACCAAGAAAGATACGCATATCGTCGGCTTGTTCCGGTCAGACACTTTAACTCAGAGTTATTGCCCTTGATTAGTTATGCAGTATGCATATGGAGAAAAATCGTTTCCGCGCTACTTCTCTGCAACTACTGGCTGGAATTCAACGAAACTTTATGGGAACCTTCAATACCAAGAGGAGATGCACATATCGTCGGCTTGTTTCCGTCAGACACTTTAACTAAGAGTTATGGCCCTTGATTAGTTATGCAGTATCCATATAGAAAAATATTTGTTTCCTCGCTACTTCTATGCTACTACTGGCTGGAATTCAATGAAACTTTATGGGATACTAAAATGATGTGCATATAGTCGCCTTGTTCCAGTCAGATACTTATTACTCAGATTTATGGCCCTTGATTAGTTATGTAGTATGCATACATCTCATTGGCATTTCCAGATGTTACTATTTAACACAAAGTTATGGCTCTGTTATTGCTCTGAATATTTATCAAGTTCAAAGAATATTACTGTTTATGCCATGATTAATATATAAATAAAGCCTAATGTCTTCAGTTGTTGTGTTGATGATAACCAGTACTCGGCGGGGGATATATAATAAATTCAACGAATTTGATTGTTAAATTATTTTTTTTAAATGTATCTTAATTATATATAATATATACAATTAATGTGTTCGAATACACATCAAATTCTGCATTAATTTGCGTAGTGGTCACTGATGGAGAGTTTGCTTTTAAAGCTAGCGATGCAATTCTTTTTGTTTTAATTTATACTTAGTTGAAACTTTATTAATTCATTAAATTGCACATAAAGCAACATTTACAAACATTTCACAACAGTGTTATCCAGACAAGTGAAAAAATGCCTCTTCAGCTAAAGTTCTTTTTGCCAAAATGTCACAGTGGCTTTGCGTTGAGTTTAAGTGATATACATGTAAGTATGGTCATCTTTATATTGATGGAAAAATGTATCCAAAATGCATTATAATTATGCATTATAATTATGAATTCTTTTCCTTCAGAACATGCCTTAACATGCCCCAGAATGAAGCTATGGCAATGTAGATTTTCAAAAATGTTCGGGGGAGCATGCCCCCGGACCCCCCTAACACAAGTGCCTACACATTGGTTTCTTTCAAGCTACACCCCTGATGTAATGTTTTAAAACTGACCTAGCAAATAAGGCTATTGGACAGCTGTAAGGGAAATGTCACGCACTTCACCTCGATGTTATTATATTTTCTATAGTCCAACTAGATTCCATTTTGTGTAGGAGATTAGTTTGAATACTGCGTGATATATATTGCACCATGAACAATTTCAATCATTATGAATCTGCTATTATAGAACGACCTCCTTATCTTCCATTTAAGTTAGGTTTGGCGTTGTTAAATAGCATTAGCAAAAAACGACAGAACTGAATTTGAATTATTGGTTAAGTTAAAGCATACCAAACAGTAGACCAGTAGCGTTACTTTTAAATGTGAAAAGCAGCGTTTTTCATTAACGATCTTATAAAGATTCATCTCAGGATTAAGTAAGTTTATACGCATTTTTATTCTTCTGATTATTACAACTGAGAAGATATTCCAATTTTACATTTGAATTTTGTAGCTTATCTGTATCACAAGTAAGTGAAGCATGAATGTATTTCTAAAAATATACAAGACAACATTTGAGTAAAAACGAAAACTAATTTAAACATTGGATATTAACATAAAAACAAAAACAAAACCAATGCATCGAGGTGCCAACGATCCATGCATTTGATTATATTTTTCACTAAATGCTTTGATTAATTGTGTCCAACATGAAAATCAGAACTTTTTTTTTATTCTGCTAAACTTACTTCATCGCTTGTCTTTAGAGACACTTTTTATAAACTGCACAGAAGGAATTCAATTGGCTAGTCTGACTGACTCTTTTGTTATACAAATATGCGATTATTCATCTAAATATTTTGTTTTAAGTGAAATAAATCTCCTGATTGTTGATTGGATGTGTAGTCAGCTTGTATTCTTAAAAAATGATTAAATCATTTGTTATGTTACGGACTATTTACTAAACCTTTATAAAAACCACATCTCAAACTTCATAATAGTTTTTATTAAACAATTAAATGAACATTGAGATTAACAAAGCATTAGCATTGAATTAAGTAATAAGGTGTAATAAAATTCTGAAGTAAGACTTGATCATTTACTTAACCCTACAAGTACCTAGATAGCATCAATTAAATACGATTTACTTACTGTCTCAAACACCGTTTGAGATTTTGCACTCCCTTTTACATATACATGTATACGAATTGTTGTATTTTTCTGGAAGAGCGAGAAGTCATGTGTTTTATTGTCATATATGTCTGTCAACCTGTCTTTCTCACTAATTTTGTCTCTGTAATAAACTTGAAAGCTGCCAGTGTTTTGAACTGATCAGTTCAAAAAGAAACAGAGGTGAAAAACAAGGTTCAAGACCAAGTCTAGAATATTTCTTTCAAGTTTAATTCGTCCAAAGGATTTTGTAACAAAATAGTTGATTCAAAATCATGAAGAGAATTTTTTCGAAAGTATACGAAAGAAGGGATATGTCCTCAAACTGTGAACCTATTTAGGTAGCAATATCCTGTTCAAAGTTTCTAACATCTTAACCATTGTTTCATATAAAGCATTGTCAAAAGGTAATTTTTGAACAATTTTGTTTTTGGTATTTCTCCTCCCAGATCCCAGTATAAATCTCATTAACATATTTGTGGGAAAAAGTGAACGAAATAGTTCCATAACATTATGGGAAAACCACACATCCCAAATGATGTTAAAAAATCTGTTACAAATGTATCTTGAACATTGATAGAGATTAGCCTTTATTGTGGAGATTAGCCTTTATTGTTGTTGTTTCCACATTGCTGTCTTTTTTACCTTTACCGGAAAGATCTGAAATATTTTAAACCTCTTAACTTCTTTTTCATTAATTTTTCAAAATAGTCAGTTATTGTTCTATTTTCGTATAAGGTTCATGCGCCTTACTCAATAGGGATATTAGGCCGATTTGTTTTGTCATATCAAGAAAGCAATTTCTTAATGTAATCATAATAATAGCCACTTGAAAACAAATGTGGGTGTTTCAAAATGCATTTTTTCTATCGTTTTCTTACTTTTTTCTTTCAATTAAGACATCATTTTCTGCTTATCTGCCGATGTTGTTTAAGATTTGAACCCACTTTAATAATGAAATCAATAATACAAATCAATGCTATCTTAAAGTACTTGTAAGATTTGACGTATTGCCACATCAATTAATTTTCTACTTTAAAGAAATGTTAATCGATAGATAATATGAACATTTGTCATTCAATTGACAGTTTAAATTTTCTTCTATTTTCAATGCAAGAAATCAGTATTAAAACATATTATCTTTTAAACTTATGAATGATTTCTAAAATTGTTTATATATTATTTTTTTATGTATTACCTGCTAAAAATTTTATCAGAAAAATTCTAACACTTTTCACAGACATACTAAATACATTGTTAGTGCATGAAATGTTTGAAATTGGAAAGGGTATAGACATAATTGTCGTAGATAAGAAAAAAAATTAAAAAAGGTATCAATATTAGGAATTACAAAAGGTATTATTGCTCATTAGAGATCATATAGAAATTTATTGCTACAACTGAGACGATGAAAGGGAAGTTATATGTTGTCGCTATTGAATTGCAATTTGAATAAGGTTGTATAAAAGTCAGGATGCATAATTAAAATTATAAATGTCTCGTACAATAAATCTATTAATTGCTCATTTCAATCAATATCACATATGTTTGAATTTTGTTTACTTAATGTATTACAAGCTTATACAAATTAAAACGTTACATCTTTCCACGTAAATAATAAAGACCCTATTAAACTTCCGGGATCAAAATCTTAATCTTTTTATCAAACAATAATCATTATTGTACAATATATATCAGGGTGTCTCTAACTCTATAAGCCGTTAGCTTTCATGGTATATTTTAAAAGTTCATATAAAATAAAGTGTACATAGGAATATACGGGAAGACACTTTCAGGATATATTTTTAAAAGGGGTTTTTTTTTTTTTTTGTTTTTTTTTTTTTTTTTGGTTTTCCAAAAAAACGTTTGTCCCCAAACGGTTTTTTTCAGGTAAGTTTTTTTTAGGGAAAAAAAGGTGGAAAAAATAAATGAAAATAACAGTATGCATATGTCTTATATATATTTTATAATACTCCTGATATATTGGATACATCAGTAAAAGTACGAGTACTTGTTTAGGTATAAAGTAATAAGTTTTAGAAACAATGACTTTTAGTAAGTTTATGTCCCATATACAGTAAGAGTAGACAGCAAGAATTGAACAGGAATCCAGATGTAGACAATACATCACTATTATCCCCTTTAGCACTACATTATTACGAGATCCAGTAAATAATTACCAATTAAGTGTTCCAAAAGACAGTTTGATGACTGTTTTGCAGATTATGTCTGTAGTAAATAATAGCAAATGATACTTGGTTTTCGGTCTACGCACCTAAACTACGAGTTTGTATTGATTTCCCTTAAGTCATTTTAAAGACGCAAATATCTAAAGTAGGCAGAAATTACACAACTCATTTTCTGAATACAAACAATACAATTAAAACAGGGTTTGGTGATGATTAATTTAAAAAAGTATAATAAATAAACTGATAACAAAAAGAAAATGCTTCTGTTTTACAATTGCGAATTTAAGGATTTTTTGTTTATTTTTAAATATACTATTTTGAACTTAGGTTTTATTTTCAGTCATTTGTCAAGTATTGTTGTATGTCATGTTTTGTCTTTAGTTGTGTTTTATTGTTCCATTTGGTTTCGCACAATATTGAATTTGAGCTGCTTCGTACTGGAAAACATGCATTTGCTGTCTTATATACATTTGTATCCCTGACTTGTTACACACACCGTCTCATGTTTACTTTTATATACTGTTTTTGTTCTGAAATTTGTAACAATATAAGCATATAAAATGCATTTAATCCTTTCTTTTTTTAAGCTGACAAGATATATAACTGTATTAAGATGTGTTATTATATAATTGTAAGTTATACGTTGTTTCGAAATAGATAGAAATAAGTTCCTGCATTGAATTTAGCATGGGAATCATCCAATACTCGTCTTATGGTTAAACAGTATAAATCATATGCACCAGTCCTAATGGGTAACGGACACGCCTTTCTGGGTTACCGACACGTTTCCTTATATGACGCCACTATATGTTAGTTAAAGGAAAATTATTCGGGAATATTTCAAATATGGTTCAAGTTTTCATTATGACCGCGGAAAAATAAAAATGTTTAAACATATGTCATATGTATGTTTATTGTTATGATTTTGTCGTGCCATTCCTAGTTTTCATCTTTAGTTTCTCCTAAGGAATGTTATACCTGTTTAAGTTTGTTATTGCTTAAGAAGCTTTTCGTCAACATACATGAATAAAATTATTTCAGGATAACTATATTTGAGCCTCATTTATAAGCGTATCGTGTGTGCCATAAATATTTTTACACCAACTGACCATAAAACGGATATCTTTCCAGGCAATGTAAGGGTTTCCTAGGAGAACAAATAATCCTTATTTTAAAAAAGTCGTGAGTGGTTTCTGTACACGCGATGGTGAAAGTTATGACCCAATTTCATGCAAACCTTATAGACTTGTAAATGGAACGATGCATTTTATCTTTAACGATTCGTTTGTAATGATTCATTGGTAATTTTGATATGTTGAGGAATGGTTAGACGCTAATTTCATTGATAAAAGTACTTTCTTACATATTCATTATTTGTCATATTTTTAGAAGATTTTTATTGATACCAATATATGTGTGCATTTTTGAATGTTGTTGGCATTAAGAACAATGTATACTAGCTCCTCTGATAATGCCAAAAAAATACTCAAATTTTGATAGGTTTTAACATTTTATACCATGAAGATAGGATTCGTGCACAAATTGCAATGTTTTCTGCATCGTTGAGGTTACTTAAGTGGTGCATTCTAATTTGTTTTTGTAATCATTCGATGTCAATATAACTTCTTCATTAAATTACTTTAATGTTAAACTATCAAGCCAATATTGTCCACACAACTTAATTTTTCGCTTAGCCGCCGTTGAACGTTTTTACGACATTATCTGCTGTTTTCTTACTCTTCAGTAGAACCACTCAAAACGTTTGTTTGCTTGTTCTTTTTTGTTGGTTTTTTGTGGGATGGGTGTGTTTAATCATGAACTTGAAGAATAAAACTATATTCGTTGCCCTATTGGTAATATTACATTTTAACCATTAACAACATTTGGTTTTAAAACTATGTTTTTATTTGACACATAGGTTAACAGGTTTTTTGTAGGTATGTTAAACATTTAAATGCTTGTTTAAAAGTTCACTTAAGCAATCAATGTGAAGAAAAACACTTTTTGTTGAATAACCTTTACTGATGTATTTATAAAGGAAGACACAATATGCTTTGTCAGAAAGCACCTTTTTCTCCTTTGAGTTTAATTTTTCATTCTAACATTCAAATGATGTGCTATAATTAGGAAACAGAATGCAACTTCTGCAACAAATTTCTGACAAAATTGATGTATCGCAGACGTCTAAGGTGTTTAATATACGTACATCCATCTATATTCCCTGTCCCTTCTTTGAAAGGAATTGTTGCCTGCAGCATTTGGAAAAGAAAACCCTTAGAAAGATAAATTGCTTTTAATACATCTGAATAACTTGTTAAAAAAATAAATAAGCAACTAATACCCACACTCCAGTTTACGCACTGTGCATGTATATGTATACGATTTAACCCAGACACATTTTCAACAGAAAAGTCTCCAAACTATGATACAATTCAGAGATGTAGAGTATTACCAGGGATATTCCATGACGAAAGCATGAAAAAAATGTCTTTGACTTTTTTTTTTTCTTCATCTGGGCCTTATTATCTTTAAAAATATTTAAAATTGAAATTTAAGAAAACTTATTTTTGAGGGTGGTTTGGGGAATTTAAATTTTTATATTTGTATAATCAAAAAATCCTTTTGGGGGTTTAATTTTAAAAATGTTTTTTAAAAACCTAAAATAAAAATAAACTACAAGTAGTATACTTTGCAATCTTTCAATTTGATAATTATTTGATTTTCTATAATAAAATTTAACATACTCGAGTAACATATGTTAAGCCTATTTCAGTTTTTCATCTGCTTTTACACGTGAAACTTCAGATAGAAGTTCTTACTTCAGAAAATTGCCTTTAATAATACCTTCAAGAAATTCAAATTCAATACTTTTCTCACCATACCGTCATATTTTTAAATATAGTTTCAGATTGCTTTTTTTATGAATTAGAACAGAATGTTTTGCATTTGCGATCCCATAGAATAAGTGTACTACATAAAAGCTATTGCACAAAAATCTGACAATCGTTTACAAATAAAGGTATTTGTACATTTATTTATCTTGATTGTCAAAGTGTTCTACGCTCCAAACGTAAAAACTTAATTACACGTTTTTTAATTAAGTTTAATACTAAAACGTTTTTGTGCCAAACATCTCTTTATGATTAATTAGAATTAAGATATATTCATAATTATTCAAGTCCTTTGACCAGATGGAAACTATCAGGGGCCATTCTCAATTACATTTTTAAAACTTCGACAATATCCTTCAATGAAATCATTCTTAGAACATGACCTGACACATTTATTTCAATCAAACATGTTATGAAAATGAAATCCTTAAAGCAGATTTGATCATCTTTTTGGTAGTTTTTAAAAGAACTTTCTTTATGTTGTAAAAGTCATCAATATTTCATGCTTTCGCAATTTTTATTGATTTATTTATTGATTTATTTATTGATTGATTGATTGATTTATTTATTAATTTAGTGATTTATTGATTGATTTATTTATTTATTTATTTGAGTTAAGTTTAAACAATAATATTTGGGCATTAAGGGAAAACCCATTTGAACTGAGGTTTTCAACTTTCCAAAATTTTAGAAAGAAAATGATATTTTAATAGTTGGGTTTAAAATTTTCGAGACAAATGAAATTAAAAAGGTTTTTATTCGATCAATGAAATTTTTTAAAGTAATTTTCTATTTTTTTAAAAATTTTTAAAGAAGCCCCTTTTTGTAACATATGAAAAAACAGAAATGAAAAATGGGAACCCTTTAATTTTCAAAAATTTAACCCAAAAACTTTTCAATTGTAATGGGTTTTATTTTCAGATTTTTTAACTAAAAAACAGTAAAAAAGTATCAAAAATTAACCCTTTTGGAAGAAAAAAGGGCCCGGTTTTCTTAGTTGAGAAATAAGGTTGAAAGACTGTTTCCCCGGATTTTTACGTTTTTGGTAACTAAAAACATTGGTCGCCCAAAAATTCAAATCCCAGGAAAACCAATTTAGAAGACTAAATGTATTGATTTTATAATTCAATCTTGTTATTGAGTACGTTATATATACTTTTAATTATAAGATGTAATATGTAATTGCCTTCAAAAATAATTTGTTATGAAAAAAGATACAAAAATAATGACACTGGAATAATGGCTTTTGATAAGGATTAAATTTTAAAGCTTTAGCAGAAGAGTTATAAACG